>NW_024727888.1:10000-195000 GCF_018991925.1 Homarus americanus | reverse complement strand
AGTGAAGTTTTACAAAATACAATTAATAATGCTGATAATGAAGAACATCGATAAGTAATCATTATTAGGTGTTTAGAGTGATATTAACACCACTAATACCTTGGATTACACAGGTGAGGTGGACCTCTGTTTGTGTACAAGACTACAACAACTTGAAACATTTCTCTCCATTAATTCATCTTCATTCTATACACTGACACAAGTACTGGGTGACCTTCAAGTGTGATTTTGATTCTATTTTTAACCACGATTTTTATCATAACTTTAAAGTGAATCAGTTAGAGGCTTTTTCTGACATCTTGACATACATACAGATGGAAATTTAATGTACCGACCTCAACCTGTGGGCTCGGAGGGGTCTCTGGGTGCACGCGCGCGCGCGCGCGTGTGTGTGTGTGTGTGTGTGTGTGTGTGTGTGTGTGTGTGTGTGTGTGTGTATGTGTGTGTGTGGACCATCACAGGCAGGCTTGGGTGAGTAAATACCCTAGGCGGACGACCAGTCAGCCTCACTCCACTAGCTACACATGTGGTATAGCTCAACTTCCCTAACTTTGACTGGTCGGAGTTTTCGTGGCGTCGCCCAGGCATATTTTTGCTTTCCAGTGGTGTGAGTTGACGAGCAAGGCGGAGGAGTTTGTTTTGATTTTTATCATTTGTGTGTGTGTGTGTGTGTGTGTTTTGTGTGTGTGTGTGTGTGTGTGTGTGTGTGTGTGTGTGTGTGTGCGTGTGTGATGGATAGTCGGTGGGAAATATGGCACCTCCGTTTTACAGGCTAAAAATATCGTTGTCGTCCAGGAGGTGAGTGAAAATGGAGAGGATGTTTCTGAGGATTTGTTGACTGTCAGGAATAACGTGTGAGGCAGATGATGCGGCAGGGAAGGTGGTGGTGCATATGGATGGAAGAGTATTGGGTGGGGAAAAATATTGTAGGAGTGATTGATGGAAAGGTAATTGATGTAGGAGTGATTGATGGAAAGGTAATTGATGTAGGAGTGATTGATGGAAAGGTAATTGATGTAGGAGTGATTGATGGAAAGGAAATCATTGGTGCTGTGTTACATGTTACTGATAAAACTGTTATTAATTATATAAGTAGTTGATGCGAAGGTGATTGGTGGAAGCATGACAAAAGAAGTTGTGATTGATAAAGGAATAACTAAAAAAAAAGTGTCATTGATGGGAGTGATTAATACAAAGCGTAACTAATGAAACAAGAAAGTTACGCTGGTCTGTTTGTCTGACTTTGGCCGGCGTTGGACAAGGTGATACTTGGCACCTCAGCTCTTTCAAACGTAAACAAAGCAAGAATTACTAACTGACATACACATATACAGATAAATGACAGGTTAAGGACGACAGTAAGATAGACAGAAAGAAAAACAATTAAAGACAAACAGACAGAAATGGGCTATAAAACGTGATACACTTTAACAGAGTAACACAACCCACCAACCAGCCACTTACTGTTACATACATACATACATACATACATACATACATACATACATACATACATACATACATACATACATACATACATACATACATACATACATACATATATACATACATTCATACATACATACATAACCACAGGGGGGGTGTAAGAGTGATTACGTCCAACTGTCGAGACTAACTTGAAAAATACATAGATGAACTGGGAAGACGGATAGGGAAAGGAATGTATAACTGAGAGGGCGAGAAATTACCTACAAGTAATTTTGGTGTATTTAACAAGTAATTATATATATAAACTTATGAATAGTTCCTTGGTAACGGACAATACATCTCAAAGTAAATAAAAGAGAAATATAGTTCTAAAGGCTTTTGTCAGTTCTTTTATTTCATCATAAACAATAGTTCCTCGGAAGTTTTCAACACTGAGCGATTCTCTCACAGGATGAAACACTCCGGGTTTTGTAAGTCCCGTGAAAATACAGTCTTTTAAAAATCCCTTAAATGCACTAAATAGTCTGATCTGTTTGTTTTTTTTGTCTCGTAGCGTCATTTTTTACTCCTGAAGAATAACAATACCACCAGGTAGGTAATTTGTGGTTGTTAGTGATTGCTCACCTTTAGGGCGAGGATGAGTGTGTACTGTGAGTAATGGCGGGGTAATGTACTGGTGAGAGGGTGATGTATATGGCGGTCGTTTGTGTAATGGTGAGGCTGAAGAGATAATGAAAGGCAGGAGAAAGAAATCCCACAGGTTGTCTCAACACTCAGCTACGATATGGAGAGAGAGAGAGAGAGAGAGAGAGAGAGAGAGAGAGAGAGAGAGAGAGAGAGAGAGAGAGAGAACACTCACCCACAACATGAAGAAGGACCCTGGCGTTGTGTGTGGGTGAGGACTGGAAGTCAAGGCGACAGCGGTATTCGCCCTGGTCGCTAAACTCCACCTCCCTCACCACCAGCGCCCAGCTCCACCGCCGATGCTCCTGGAAGGTGGCACGACCCCCGAAGGCGTCAGACGCTCTCATGCTGCCGCTCCCCTCCTGCTGGTGGTGCCCCCGCGTTCTAGAATCCACACTGTAGGAGCGCAGAGGAAGGAGATAAGGGTTAAAGGTTATTAGAGAATCACGGGGGGAATATTACTGGTGCTACAAGTTATTTTATCTCAGCGTAAACCGGAGAAACACAGGTACAAATGATGTGTCACAAAAACAGTGCCAGACGGGGTAATCAGCTTCGCCTGACGTTTTTAATAACCCACGAGTGATGATATGTTTAAGGATGTTACTACAACTGGTAGTAGGTAGTAGGCAGCTACCAAACAGGAAGGTACTACCGCCTGGGAAGATGTTGGAAGCATAGTGTATTGTCTAATGGTAGACCCTGCTGCCATATGGCATCACGAAAATTGTGACCAAGTCCCAGGTTGGTGATCTGACTTTCTGCCTCATTTACACACAATTGCAGGGTCTCAATTGTTTCTCTTACTATTATTATTATTATTATTATTATTATTATTATTATTATTATTATTATTATTATTATTATTATTATTATTAATATTATTATTACTATTATTATTATTATTATTATTATTATTATTATTATTATTATTATTATTATTATTATTATTATTATTATTATTAATATTATTATTATTATTATTATTATTATTATTATTATTATTATTATTATTATCACATTTTCGCCCCCCAGGCCCCGATGTGGGTCAGTGACCTGTGCCCGGGTGAAGTAGTCCCGTAAAAAAAAGACAAATATTCACCTTCTTTCTGCAATTTCGTCTAATTTTTACAGTAAAATAATAACTAATTATAAATAACGTTGAACAATAATAGACACACATAAGACAAACATGTGGAGCAAATATTTATTAGTTGTAATTTCTATAAGAAGGATAAAGTCAGATATATCAACACTAATCATTAGTTAATCACAATAACACAACTAACCGCAGATAAAAAAAATATGTTGTAACAATAACAGGTAGGAGGGATGGAGACTGGAAACTAAACAAATAACTCGTGTAAATAACTCGTGTGTGAGGTGTTTATTAATTCCGCTTTATAGACAATTTTTTTTATCTTAACGCTAATCATCTCGAATTTCCCTTCCAATATTGACTTCACGAGATTATCCACTCTACCGCCTTAATTCTCCCCCCCTACAAAATTCCTCCTTCTTCCTCATTGTGTCAACCTTCTGCTGAGTCAACACCAATTATACCTTCAAAGACAGAGTTGCCGTCGAGACAAAAAATCAAATAGATTCCCACATAACTCATTTGAATTACAGATTACATCCCGTATCGTCTGTAATTTTCGTATAAAGTTAGTGTGTTATAGGAAGAACCGTCGGTGTTAGTGTGTTAGGGAGAACCGTCGGTGTTAGTGTGTTAGTGACGGTGTTAGTGTGTTAGGGAGAGCCTTCAGTGTTAGTGAAAGCCGTCGGTGTTAGTGTGTTAGTGTGTTAGGGAGAACCGTCGGTGTTAGTGTGTTAGTGACGGTGTTAGTGTGTTAGGGAGAGCCTTCAGTGTTAGTGAAAGCCGTCGGTGTTAGTGTGTTAGGAAGAGCCGTCGGTGTTAGTGTGTCAGTGAAAGCCGTCAGTGTTAGTGTGCTAGTGAAAGCCGCCGTCGGTGTCAGTGTGTTAGGGAGAGCCGTCGGTGGTCCCCCTCAGGTAAAGTATAATATATATCTTGAATCTTGATCGAGTAGGACCTGAGTGTCAGCCTCCAGATGACTCCATTATTGATCAAATGATGATCCCATTAAAGTGATTAAAGATTTGCACCCTTTCTTCTTCCTCCTTGTTTCATCCTCAATACTGTAATCCATCTATCTTATTTTATCCTTCTTTCGTCTTATTTCTTCCTCATATCATTTTCTTCCTTCTTATATCTCCTGCATTATCATCATTTATCTTCTCCAACTTGTTTTCACAATTCTCTTCAAAGATGGCGACGGCGGTAGCGCTGTCCCCGGTGTCATCAATCTTACTAAAGACTTCGGCGTACCACCCACTCCCTCTCCTCCATCACGGGCAAGTGGCTGTTAGTGCGTGTACGTGGGGGTTTATATACAGAAGTGTATGTGTATCGATGATGAAGGTTGTAAATACGTGCGTAGACAATTTGATTTTATACGCATAGTCCCTTCAAATAATCTGTCATCGGCAGTCAGAATGATCCGCTGGAGCGAACCTTGCGAGTCCTCTGGTTCAGTTTTGATTTTCAACCCAAAGATGAGTTAACAAAACGTCGCCGAGTATAGTTGTCGGGTGTCCAAACTGGTGCAGCTGATCACGCCTGGCGATTTTATATACAAATCACTAATGTGAGATCAAGACTAAATTAGAAAGAAAAAATTATGAGACCAATACTGAAAAGAGAAACGTTACCACGCAAGTTTCCACATTACGAAGGCACATAAGTGACACGTCCTCATCTCAGTGGGCCACATGGGTTCTAGATCAACGAAACAGGTATTTGGTAAATTGAAATTGATACAATCGAAGTCTACTCACAGCAATGCGACAGGTTCATTCAGTCCCATGAAGCTCCGACACCTGCTTTGAGATGGTTTATGAATCAGTGTCATGAACCCCGACGGTCAGTTGTATGGCTGCTGTCGCCGTGTTAGGAAGCGTCTCCGTGGAGTGTTATAAAGTGCTACAGTGTCATCGTTGGTAAGTGGTGGTGAACACGGGTTGTATTTGTGTGTTTGTTGGGGTTAATGTGTTGAATATGAGGCTGTACAGGAGGCTACACGGCGAGGAGGTAGTTGTGGGCCGGTGCTGACTCAACCCCGTAACACAACCAACTGTTAAAGCTATATAACATTGCCTTAGTCCCTTAAAAACTCTTGCCAATAACATTTCTCAAGGCCTTACTTGGTAGTATACATAGACATTGTTATAGTTATATGGGAAATAAGGAAATTTGCTGCCAGTGTTTACAAAATGGCGTCTCGGTTCATTCGTGTTGAGTGAAAACCTAAGAAGGGACGGTAAATTTTTTCAAGTAGACAACCATGGATTTTAACATCGGAAAAACACATTGCTCAACAGCCAAAAGACACCTAACCTAACCAAATCAAATAACGTAACGTAACTTAACCTAACCTTGAGGACTGGTGTATTAGTAATCTTATGTGTTTAAGGACCTTCATTGTTGAGGCGCAGTAATAACATTCAACAACAACAACAGTGATTTGGTAAAGTTTCTAGGGTTTTAGTCATTATTTTATCCTCTCAACTAAAAAAGTATCATTACTTTAAAAGAAACACATCCTTCGTATCCTGTCAATATATAACTTTGTATAATTTTTTTTTATAGTACTAAAGTGGGATGGAAGTTTAATCTGATATTTTTTTTCCAGGGAGGTGAAAGTCAACAGTTTATCGAGGGACCTCAACACACCAATCAGGTAAGTCCAAGTCAGTTTTATATATCAGATATTGTGTTTGTAATTTGCTCGGGAGTCTTGCGTCTCCACCAAGTCGCTGTTATCTCCTGTGTTGAAGATCGGGATCACGTTTGCAGTTTAAAGTCGCTTGGGAAATTTTCTTGATCCTGTGGTTTTCTCGATAGTTATTTGTATATATCATTAACTCGATCAACTTCCGGAACTTTAAATTGGATGGTTAGAGACCTCATTTAACAATTTCAGGTTGTTATAGGTTATGCCATCCTCACCAAGGGAGGATGGTTCGCCTTTTATTAGTGCTGTTGTTAGTGCGTGGTGCGTTATAGGAAACTGGTCAGTAAGCTCTGGTGAGGAACAGGCTATTTCAATATTGAAACCCCTATTAATGTTGAATTGAAACATTTTAACCAGAAAAATAAAGATACAGAGTGGATAATAATAACAATATTAACATGGCTGAGTCAGTTAAGAACCTGAGCTCTCTTTGAGGCACCTGATATATACTATACATTTGTCCCAAGGAAGTATTTTGTAACATTTAGTATCATCTGGAATAGTTCAATAGCATGGTGGTAATAAGTACATCTCATAATGTTACCACGATTATCACTTCAATATTTATTTATTTTATTATTTATTATTTATATTTTTTATTTTATATATATATATATATATATATATATATATATATATATATATATATATATATATATATATATATATATATATATATATATATATATATATATATATATATATATATTACAGTACAGTGGAATTGAAAAACATAAGTATAATGAGGGAGCAGTACAACCTGGGTTGTACTGTAATAAGGTTGAACAAGAGGACAGAGCTGTCAGGATTGTCTAGTTGGCAATTATGTTTATTGCAATGGTAATTACTTATTTATTTACATGATAATTTCCGATAAAACGGTTTTGATGGTACAATAAAAGCAGGTACTGTAAATATAGTAAGTGTTACAAGAAATATTAATACTTCGACAATAGATATTTTTTTAGAGATGATTTAAAGGAAGGGAGCGAAGTCTTTGCTCGGATGGGTGGGGGTAAGTTGTTCCACACCTTCACACTGTGATATTTTATGGAGGTCTGGGACTGAGAGGAGCGCATTGGGGGTGGTCGTAGTAGCTCTGGGTGCCTTAAGTTGTATCTCTGATTATTCCGGAACTGGGAATAATTATTGTCAAGCAAGTGATTGATAGATTTATAAACAAAGAGGGCACAGCAGTAAGTGTTAATATCCTCGAATCTTAAAAATTTCAATATAGCAAATTTTTCGTTTGTGTGATCTGTTTTTTCAAGTAGGTCATTGTCCGTACAACTCTCTTTTGTGCAGTAACCAGAGATTGTGTTTTTGAAGAGCCAGAGGCCCCCATAGTGTGTGACAGTGTATCAGGTGTTGGTAAACAAGATCATGATAGATTTCTTTCATTGCTGTGAGAGTGAGTGACTGTCGAGTGTGATACATGATACCGCACTGTTTATTGATTTTACTGTGTGTGGTTTTAAGATATTGCTATATGTCAGGAGGCAGGGAAGTGATTTGTGACACACTAGACCAGGGGTTCTCAACCAGGGGGGAATTCAGGTCGTGGGGGAAACTGATTCGGGAGCAAGAGATATGTTCGATGAGAAATCAATCACAGAATTTTGGCCCTTGATGTGCGATTCCTACCCAAAAGTGGCAGAAAGAGCTATCCGTGTATTGCTTCCGTTTGTGTCGACATATCTTTGTGAGTCAGGCTTTTCAACTCTGTTGCAAATTAAAACGAAGCAACGTAGTAGATTAGAGGTAGAAAATGACCTGCGTTGTGCCCTTTCAAGCACTCCTCCGCGTATCCCAGAATTGGCGAAGAAAAAACAATCACAGGTTTCTCATTGACTGTAATCTTCATCTGAATAAAATTAATTACAAATTTACAATATCCTGGTTTTCTATTGAACTTTTTGTTTATTGCATTATGCTTCAGTTTGGTCTGTTAAGTAATTCATTATAAATAAAAAAAAAACTATTTTCTTTTATTCAAGTTTTATAAATCCATCAACATTTTCAATTGGCATTTAATTTGTAAAACTCCACTATAAAAATAATCCATGTAAAATTGTAAATGTATATGTACTAATATGGAAAAAATAAAGGATTTTCAGTATTATATGCATATTATTTGGAATGCACTTTTTGAGGCAGACAATCTTGGAAAGGAGGGGGGAATGACATTCTGACATATGGTGCAAGGGGTGCATGGGGCAAACAAGGTTGAGAACCACTGCACTAGACCATTGGTCTTATAGCATGTCAGCATATTCTGCAGGGCTGTAATGAAGTTGGACTGGGGTGGGTGACTTGGTAATGGCTCTAATTTTGTTCCACACTTCTGCTAGAGTGGTTGTTATATTAATCCCCTGTAAGAATTGTTCCCAATAGGTGTTTCTCACCTGACCTTTGAGTTCACGAAATGCTCTGTTAGCTTTGAGGAATGCCAAGAGGTTATCACTAGTTTTATTTTGCTTATAAGTGTTGGCAAGCTGTTGTACCTTCTCTCCTTCTTTGGTGAGGATGGGGTCATGTGTCCACAGAGGTGGTTTAGTGCTGCCCCCTTCCTCCTTGACTTAACCCAGGTGGTATAATATGTGGTAATGACATTTACAAGATCACAGCAAAATTCATCCACTGACCCAGGTGTATATCCAGCATACCATCTGTGGATGTAGGCCTTGAAGTGCAGTTTAAGATTATCTGGGATGTTAATTCTGAGCTTAGGATGGGGTTCACACTTGACATCAGCAGCAGTGTATTCAGTAAGTATTGCATAATGATCACTGACTAGGTGGTCTGAGATGACCTTAGCCTTGATATTACTGTCTACTAGGTTATACCCAATCACATAATCAAGTCTGCCCCCCATCAGATGTGTCACTTTGTCTGTGTCGTACACAGTGATATTATGATTATTGATGTAATTCACGAACACCCTCCCATTAGAGTTACACTGGACATCACCGAGGACAGTGTGACGAGAGTTAAAGCACAGCATAGCATTGTTACCTGATGGCTTTGGTAACACGTCCGCTCGCAGCTCATTACACCGAACATAGATGTTATACAGCGAAAATTGACTGTTTGCTGTCTTTACTGTAAATTGTTGATTGTGAATACTTTCATCATTGTGAGTTTTAATCCATTTACAACCAAATCATATGCTGTAAACCCAGCTATCCTGGGTGCAGCTTTCTTCTGGGTGCTGGACGTGTAAGGTTCTTGTAAACCAATTACATCAATGTTTAAAACTTTAACAAAGCATTGTAGGTCATTAATTCTGCGGTATTTCCATGAAATAAACCTAAGCGCTCGTGTTACTCGTTCCACCTTGAATATAGTATAGAGAGTCGCTCGTTGGCTTCATAGATCAACCTGACCAATAAGTTAACCGTTTCAAATTCATCACCCTGAGTTCTTGATAATGCGTCTCACAGCCCTTATTCCAGCAGGATTTTTATACACAGGTTCCTTCATTAGTCACGCGAGTTCCTCCTCCGTAAATATTGGAAGAAGTACAGGGTTATGGTCAGTTTTCAGACCTTGGGTTATTAAAGAGACCACGCTGGCAGTCTGGGGCTCATTCTCCCCATCCATGCTTCCATCACTATCGGTCTCGCTCTGGCTACTCACCCTCAAGTTGGCATCATTATGAGAGGAGGCACCAGCTCCTTCAGAAGCTCCACTGACACTATCACTGCCATTGTTCACTAGTACACTTACTTGGCAGGCTTTAGCCTGACCTGCATTGGCTAACGAAGGAGAGTCACCGTGGCTGTTGACTTCAGGTGGTGGAGGCGATCCGGCCGCATTGGCATCACTAAATGGGACCGTTATTGGAGGCGGCCTCCCAGGACAACCGGGGTGCCAGGCCGTCACACCCACCTCCCTGCACCTGGGACACTGCCTCCCAGGTGTGGGGGCTGCTCTCTTTCTCTCCTAGAGAGGCAGCTTCCTTGGTGGGGCAGCTCCTCCTGCTTTGCATTTCTGCGCAGATGCCGCAGGTGGCTGTCTTGTGACAGTATTTCGCCACATGATTGACCCAGAAGCAGTTGTAGCACACCACAGGAGGGGTCCACCGACTGATGTTGCTAGGGGTACCGTACTTGCCGAAGAATCAGTATTCTCCAGCAGGTGGTTCCTTCCTCTTCCAAACAAAGATAATCCTACTAAGTTGTGCACCATCCTTATAAAGTCTTCTTGCTCTGTGGACGCCCGGAAGTAACAGAGCGCCACTGGGGGGAATACCCTTTGGGGAAGTGGGTGACAAGGTATTCCTTCATTTTCTTGGGTCGGACAGGTTCATCTCGCTTAATGAAATGTAATGAGCCGACCTTTCCATCAATGAAGCGTTGGATAGCATCCGTCTCCTCTCTGCCTACATAGACGAAACGAGGGGCGCTACCTGGCATGACAACATTCAGTGTAGTCGTGCAATATTCCTCATTCAGGGCTCTCAACCACTTAATCTTCATCAAGGTTGTGTTCTCGGGGAAGGCAAGGCGCCTGTAGTTAGCCCGGGGAGCGATGGGAGGGATGCACCTATTGGCTCTACTCTGCTTCCTTCCCTGGGTCCCCATTTCGCGTTTCTGCTGACGAGTCTTAAACTTCTGAAAGTCAGCTTCAGTGTCGCCATGACTGTCCTCCTCACCTCCTTCGTTTCCTTCGTCAGGAACATCAGCAGAGCGCCCCCCGGCGTCGACTCCTGCCATGGTTAGATTTAAATGGAATCCAGGTCTTATACACTGGGGCAGAGAGGTTATATGTAGGTCAGCGATGTCCGGGTAACAGGGACTTGTGTGAATGGGCTGAGTTGTTTGAAGTGAGCCTTGAGTAACACTGATAGGAGTTACACCCAATATTCACTAACTCACTTGTTAAATTTCTGTTCCCACCATCCCAGTATAACGACCCTAGTCACGTGAGACACCACATGAAGTCATTAACACGTGTGGTAAGCGCCAACCATCAGCGGAGCGAGGGAGGGAGGGAGGGAGGGAGGGAGGGAGCCACATGGCCGGGCCCGGGAGTAGGCTTTGCGGGCTCCAGGGCACTGTGGATGCCAGAAGCTGTCACATTGGTTACTACACTACACCCACAAATACCACTTTACACATGGTCATAGCTCACTGACACTGATGTGAAGTCACTAAGTATAACACCCTGCTTCACAATGCGCGAAATACTGTATAAGTTAGTTTGGTTATCCCTAGTGTGTGGCACACAGGTGGTGAACGGTGGCTGGGAGGCGCAACCCTCTTATGATGCGAGGTAAGTTGACCTCTATAGTCCCATACGTAAGAGGGAGGCAGGCTGCAGCAGGCAGAACGCTGGCCTAGCACCTCGGTGTCTGACCTCTGACCTCAACCTTAATGGCGGGGACTGGGTGCCACCTTCAATATATCACGTCACACTGTATTTTCCTCTATACAGTTTGGTTATGGTACATAATTATACAGTCCACGTTTATAGGGTAGAGGTACCGAGATAACCAAGGCACACAAGGTAACTTCTCACACCTGTACCAAGCTTCGTACAGCGCTGAAGCCAAGCCAAGTCAGGTCAGAGGACGACGAGTAGGTGTGACCTCCCCCTACGGTGCCCATAGATTAACTTGAGTATGGGATAGAAATTAAGTAACATCTTGTATAGAGTCAACCTTCGTAGCGGGTTAAATGTGAACACATGTGCCCATAAAATATAACAATAGTAATATTGACTCCCAAGAGGTAACATTACCTCCTCTACCCACTGTTATCAGATGATGGACTCTACCAGGTGGTCTGCGATTCACTGGTCACACACTGACGGGGTTCCCATTTGTGGGAGAACGTAACACTAGGAATTTTCTTCAGCTTTTCGTGAGACAGAGTATGAAGGATCAGTTGTAGGCAGATGCGTGTACGTGAAAGAACGGTGTGGATAATTCTGATTTTAGAGGCTGTTGTATTTACCTTTTAGTACTTCAATGGTACAGTACAGTAGATGAGTCTGCGTGTGTGAAGGAATTAAGTAGATAAGTCTGTCTTTAGCAGTTGTCGTGTTTGTTTCTGGTAGTTCGGTGATTATGGGTCTTTATCCGCTGTTCAGTAACATTTCTAAGAGTCGTTCGTACATGAGTATATATGTATGTCTGTCGTAGATGATATAAGGCCAACATAGATGAGTGGTTGTAGATGAGTATATTCCTACAAGCAAGTTGTAGATTGAGGAGTATACATAAGAGTTGTGGTTAATGTGTGACTTTACATGTATCTTGAGATAAGTTGTGTTAGTGACGTGTGTTGTGTGGAGGCAAAGTGAACTGAGGAAGGTCTGGTGTCCGTGTTCGTCTTTGTTCTCTGTTTACAGGTAAAAGGAAGAGGTTAATTAATATGGTAATTATATAGCTCTCAGAGGAACAATGCATCCTTGAATTATTCTCAGTGTCTCTCTATTATCATTCATAGAAAAGTCCCGAGTGTTTTTTTTTCACCTTCTACAAGTTGGACTGAGGAGGTGTGTTACCTGGCGTCTCTGTGATACACAATACCTGTTTGAGTTTTAATAATTTTTCTATGTGGCTCTTTGTTACTGAACACCGCCGTATAGTTTTTGCATTCAAGAGTTTATAAAATAAGAAATATTTAAGGTTGAATATTACTCAGGTAACTCGCACACGGGAGAGTTGAGAGAGAAAAGAAGATAGTGTGAGAGTCTTACCTGAACACCGGGGTCTTTGTGCCATTCTTGTACCAGAGGACCAGTATGACGGGATCCTCAGGGGCTGTGGTCAAGTTACACGGTAGTTGAGCAGTCTGTCCCCGCACAGCGTACACGGCCACCAGTGGTGCTGTGAGGACACGACAACACACACATTAATAATAAGAATAAAACAAAAAACTACACCTATTGATTATTATTATCTAAAACAACAAAGCTAAGAATAAAAAATAAACATCCGTGTCATGTATAAGATTATCTTTGATACATGGTTTCCCCCCCTCTCTCTCTCTCTCTCTCTCTCTCTCTCATCCCAGGTAAAATGGGAGGAACAGGTGCACACAGCCATTTAGAAAAAATACACCAGGAAGAAAAAAATTGAATTGTGTAGAAGGGGAGGGTTTGGGTCGTTTGTAGGGTGTGGAACATATCAGAAGGGAGGAGTCGATGGGAGGTTGGCACACACAAACACACACACACACACACACACACACACGCACGCGAGGAGGAGGAGACATTAGGATCAGAGAGGCAACACAAATATGGGGTAACCTTAGCTGGTACAGGAAATTGTTAATCGATAGTTTCCTGAGCAAGTAAGCGAGGGGTGATTTTGGCGAGGCGACGGTGTGGAAAGACAGAGAGAGAGAGAGAGAGAGGGGGGGGGGTTAGAAGGAAAGGGGCAGGAAGGTGAAGATGAATGGAAAGGAGGAGACGATGGAATAGAGGAAAAGAAAATAGGTTCTGGGTTAAAGGAAGTGTATGGTGAATATAAATGAAATGGAACTAAGTATGGAACAGGAAATTGCCTATAGTTTCTGCGTAGAGGGAAGAGGATATAGTTAAAAGACAATGAAATGGAAAAGACGATGGAATAGAGCCAGAGATAAGAAATAGGTTTTATGTGTACAGTGTGAGAAGTCTACCCTCAACCATACTTTAATATATCTCAGCCTTTTAGAAATTGGATAAATAATTTCAGGGAGAGAAGTTGTTACAATTTATATACTAACTTAACCACTATACTTTTAACAATGAATGAAACCCTCAGCCTAATTAGATTGATTAGCTTTAAGGAGCTGAGATAAAAAAAAATATTAAAGACTTGTCAAAATTTCCCCCATGATATTCTGTTTATATACCATTCAGCTAACATAGAGAATATATTGAAATTAAAACTACTTAGTCGATGTTGGGATAAGCTGTGGTGGTAAATTTAAGTTGCATGGCTGTTTCTATCTCGGGACATTGTTTACCTGAATATTTCTTGGATCTATAGATGCGATAATGTCCGATAATAAATGGTAATACGATAAAGTATGTCAGGATAATTGGGCAGAAGTTCAGTCCCGCAGAACGAGTTGATCTGACATCTGGTGTAGGTCAAGAACTGACTGAGTGACTGACCACAAACACTACCCTCCCCTCCCCTCACCTACAGGCTACTCCTGATTTGACTTGACGCCTGTAGATAAGGATGAAGGTCTAATGCTTGTTGTTGGGTGGGAAGGGGTGGAAGTACTTTGGAGTTATTTGGGGGAAAGGGATTGTTTTTAGGAGATGGTAAATGAGGGGGAAGTTTGAAGGATTATAAGCAACACTACTAAATAATTATGATACAACAACATTAGATATTTAGTTACCCAAGCCACAGCCACCATCCGAACACAGGCGACAGTAATACCATAGCAATTACTAGATTTACTTTTTTCACTTAATTCTCACTATTTATAAGTTAGCTGACACACTATTGAATAAATTGTAATCCCAGGTAAAGCTTTTATTGTGGCACGGAATCATTTAGCGTGATAGGCTTAATGCTTCTGTTTATTGTAATTGGCGACATACAGCATTGTGTAAAGAGAGGGTGAAGGAAGCGAGTAAATACGTGAGAGTGAACGGGAGGAATAGTTTGTGAAGTGAGTTATTGAAACTGGCTTTAAAGAAGTGACGCAGTAAAAGAGAGAGAGAGAGAGAGAGAGAGAGAGAGAGGCAGAGAGAGAGAGAGAGTCGCAGTTCCCCCTCCCCTGATACTGTGTTAAAGACGATTATCTTGTAGAATTCAACTCTCGTATCAACTTTCAGGGTGGAGAGAGGGGTAGGGAGGGAGAGGAACGGGAAGGCTTCAAACGTTCCCCCTCCCTCCCCACCTCCTCGTTCTCCGCGACTACACACACACACACACACACACACGCACGCACACACGTTGGACTGTAAACAAAGGTAGAGGTAGTGTTTGATGGGAGGGAAGAGGCCAATGAAAAGAGAAAGACAAAAAGATGCAGGAGAGAGATAGAGAGGGGAGATAGGGGGAGGGTAGAGGCAGAGAGACAGGGAGAAGGTAGTGATAAAGAGATAGGAAGAGAGGGTGTGTAGAGAGACAGAAATAGGGAGAGAGGTAGAGTAGAAAGAGACAGAGAGGAGGAGAACAATGGCATGTAAAGAAAAAAAAAAACACGTAGAATTCATCACTTCGAGAGAAAAACAAAACTGGTGGTAGTTATCCAGGAGACAGACCAAGAAAAACAATTTCAATAGTTGTGTACAGAAGAGCGAGAAGCAGGAGAAGCAGAGGAGAGAGAGATACAGGCAGAGAGACAGACAGACACAAAAAAAGAGACAGATATATAGAAAAACAGATAGATAATGAGAGAAACATACAGACAGACATAGGAAAGACGGGGATTAACACACACACACACGAGACGTAATGGAGAGAAAAACAAAACAAAACTCCCAGAACACTTCTTATTTTATAGCCATCTAACAGGACAAAATGGGAAGGAGGGAAGGAGGGGGAGAGATAGGGAGGGAAGGATGGCAGGAGGGAAGGATAGCAGGAGGGAGAGAGGTGGGGTGGGAGGGAGGAAGGGAGGGAAGGTGTGAGGGAGGAAGAGAGGTAGGGAGGGAGGGTGGAGGGAGGAAGATAGGTAGGGAGGGAGGGAGGAAGATAGGTAGGGAGGGAGGGAGGAAGGGAGAACGTCCACCTGTGTTGTTACAAAGGCCAGGATTACCTTAGTGGATTTGACAGGGAGATTGTGAATCAACCTGCAGGAGGAAGAGGGTTGGTGGTACTGGGGAAGAGGAGGAGGAGGTGACCACACGCTGTGAGGGAAGGGAGGCATGGCAAGGGAAGGCACGGAGGGAAAGGGGAAGGGTGTTTTATAGCGGTGCTGGGGAGAGGTGGGGAATCGGCTCGTAAAGGGAATTTGTAGGATTGGAAGGAAAGGGGGAGTATGTGGAGAGGAGAAGGGGAATGGGATGGGGAGGGGGTGAAACTCTTTAAAGTGGTTGTGGTGTGGCCCATAAAGGAATTTGTAGGGGGCGAGGGCGAGAGCAGGTGGGGAGAAACCAACTGATGCTGTGAGGAAGAGAGGAGAGAGTGAGTGAGAGGTGAAAGAGAAGGTGTGGGAAGGACTGAGGGAGGGACAGAGAACGGAGAAGTGGGAAGGTTGTGTAATAGTGGTGCTGAGGGGGTAGGAAGGGAGGACTGACCTATAAAAAGAAAAAAAAATGGGGAGAGGAAGTGATGGGGGAAGACTGTAATGAGGGAAGGGGAGAATTGATCCAGGTATGTTTTTAATGGGAGGGTGGTGGGGGGAGAGGGTTATGGAAAGGGAGGTGACGCCAGTGGTTGTGTCAGGTAGGGAAGCAGGGAGTGACGGAAGGCAGTTATGTGTCAGATTAATAGAAACAGGGAGAGGGCATTTGTGTGTCAGATGGGAATGAAGGGGGATGGCAGCGTTGTGTCAGCTCGGATTGGAAGGGAAAGCAGTGTTGTGTCAGATAGAAGGTTAGTAGAAGGGTGGAATAGGTGGGTGACGTCGGATGGGAAAGACAGTAGTCAATATTATGTCGGACAGGAAAGGAGGAAGAGGACGAGGAGCAGGAAGAAGACAAGGGCAGGAAGAGGAGGAGGAGGAGAGGGTACAAGAGAGGAAAGAGAGAGAGAATTTATCTAACCCCTAAATCACTAGGGAAGGACAGAACAAAAAAAAAACAGTTAATGAATTGTTGTAGCTGGGGAGAGGATATGACCACACAGAAGCAACAGATGGATCCACCCAGCAAGACAACTTACGTCACCTAACTCAACTTTTTTTTTTCGAGGCACAGAGATTCGCAAGTTGATCTCCGACTCAAAGGAAATTACGAGAACTCCTCTGGTTATGGTAAAGCTTCAGATTATTTTAAGGCTTCATTATTTTATCAATATTATTACTATTTTTTAGCTGAGGATGGTTTTTTCTGATGTACTTTGGGGAATTTGTGGTCAGAGTTAAAGGTTGACTACAGTGAGGGAGAGATAATAGTCATGTGGCTTCGTAAAAACATTCCCCTCCCTCGCTTGCCACACAGTCTATCTCTCCAGTCCTTCTCTGACCTCAGGACCCTGGATGTTATGGGCGGAGTGGGCTAGTCAACGTGCGTGTTATGGGCGGGATGGGTGTGTCAACGTGTGTGTTGTGGGTGGAGTGGGCATCTAAACGTGCGTGTTATGGGCGGAGTGAGTGTGTCAACGTGCGTGTTATGGACGGGATGGGCGTGTCAACGTGTGTGCTGTGGGCGTATCTCCTGCCACTGACCAGGAGATGAGAGACGAGATTGTGTTGGGAATCTCTCTAAATGATGTTTTTCTCTTTGGAAATTAAATCTAGCCCTTACTCCCACCCAAACACACACACACACACATACTACTACTGCTTTTCTGTCACTTGGAATCGAGTTTGACGATCATCCAGCTATGATAAAATTATATGAGTTATTAAAGCTGCCACCTTCGTTGGAGAGCTTTGAAGTGACTCGAGAGGCCGATACGGGACTGGCAGGGCTGTTCACGGATGTTGCACGTGTGGAGGGCTACATCTAGTGCAGGAGGAGCGGTGGCAGCGTCTTTCCGGCGCTGACACTTGTCTGCCTAGGTATGCAGTCGGGCTAAATCGAAAGTATTGACACCACTTCGTGTGGTGCCCCCCAAGCGTTATGGTGTGGCGTGATCGTCTCCCATGTGATGAGGGAATCGATTTGACACTTATTCAGGTTTGTCTTAAGACTATCCTTATACCTTTTCAGTTACCCGCCAGCGTTTCGTTTACCATTCGTTAGGTGACTGTAAAGTAGCTGCAGCCTACTGTCGTCCATGCGGGTAACAAGGTCAGTTCAACGTAGTTGTTCATGGGTAATGGTAGCCTCGATGCTCCTACAGTTGGTGTCAGCGAGAATACTGGCAATTGTTCTCTTGTCTTCCCAGCGAACTCGGAGGATGGAACGCACACCACGTAGGTGAAAGTTTTCAAGTGCCTTGAGGTGCCTACTGTATGTGACCCATGTCTCGCTGCCATATAACAGGATGGGGAGGACCACTGTTTGATATACGTGCAACTTTGTAGATTATTTCAGCTCCCTACAGTTGATGACAGGGGTACGGATGTTGAACCTCTTCATCAATATCCGCGGTGGTGTACAGGTGGGAGTCAAGATATTAAAAGTGGATAACATTAAAGGTGGAGGTGTGGTTGAACCAGGGGTAGGTTGAAAGAGAATCTGAGTCTTATGTTCATTCATCTCAAGGCCGAAGTGTGCATACTCATTTGTGTAGGTATTCATGATCTACTGTAGGTCGAGTTCAATATGAGTGACGAGGGTGAGGTCTGCATACTGAAGTTCAGTGATGGAACTGGCCAACACCTTTGTTCCTACCTGGAGTCGTCTTATGCTGAAAAGTCCCTTCATCCGGTATTGGATGTCCACCCCGCTGGCTAAATTGGCACTGGCACGAGTAAGAAAGCCAGCCAAGAAAATGGAAAAGAGAGTTGGTGCCAGTACACATCCTTGTTTTACCCCCGTTTGGATAGTGAAAACACTCAGACTGGGTGCCATTATGCAGGGCACTGACGTTCATGCCATCTTGGAGTTGCCGCACAATGGTAATGAATTTTAGTGGGTAACTGAAACGACTGAGGGTCTGATGTTTTCTGCACTTTTCCTGTATCTGGCGAGCAGCAAAGATCATGTTAGTGGTGCCAGGTGATTGTCTAAAGCCACAGTGAATTTCTGGGAGGAAGTTTTCTGCCTCGGGAAGAAGTTTGTTGGACTCGGGCGATAATCTTGCCAGCTATGGACAGCAACGAGATCCCGCAGTAGTTGTTATATATATTCTCCAGGAGAGAGTGGACACGGCTGGTAAGTAGAGGTCCTCCTGCTTTATACACCTCGGCTAAGATTCCATCAGGCCCTGAGGCTTTGTCATTTTTCATATGTTTGATGGCAGTTGCTACCTCATCACGGGATGGAGGATAGCCGAGGTGGGTCAGCTCCGGGTGCTGATTGGCCTGCTAGGTAGTCTAAACATCCACATCGGTGTTTCGGTTGAGCCGGGAATGGTAGTGCTCTTTCCAGCACTAACAGATTCCTGCATTGTCTTTAATTAGGGAGTTACCGTCGGATGAGCAGGGGGACGGGCAAGCCATGAGTAGTTGGGCCATACAGTACTTTAGTGGAATTAAAAAATTCGCGCATCTTGGGTTATCTGCAATTTCGTGCACTCCACGCATTACTTTTTCACCGTTCATCCTTTAGATAGGGAAGTTTGCGCTGGGCCACCCCTTTCTTCTGGTGGAAGGTATAGCTTTGGTCCGAGGCTGAGGGTTGTTCTGCCAGTCAGTGAGAGCAGAGAGTTTACCATTGACGAATACGTCGATTTCCTGGATATTTTCACCAAACCAATCCTGGTGTTTTCTTTCGATCTGGCCGAGGGTCTTGCTGCAGGTTTCTGTGATGACAGCGTTGAGGATATCCCATTCGGCACTCGGATTTAGGTTCTTTGTTATTGGGTTGTTTATCAACCCATCGTCGAGGTGCTTTCTGAAGGCATGTTCTATGGCTTGAGCCTCCAGCTTGTTGTCTTTGTTGATATGGGACAGGTGGAAGCCGAGATACCGAAAGTGGTCAACAATAGAGAGGGTAATACCGTTAAGCTGGAGGGATGGTGGAGGTGTGTCTGAACCAGGGGCAGTTTGAAGGAGAATCTGAGTGTTACGTACATTCACCACAAGGCTGAAGTGTGCAATCGCGTCTGCATAGGTGTTCAGAATCTCCTGTAGGTCGTTTTCAGTGAGAGCAACAAGGGTGAGGTCTTCTGCATACTGACGTTTAGTAAAGGAAGCTGCCGACACCTTTGTTCTTGATTGGGGTCGTCTTATGTTGAAAAGACCCCCCTTCACCCGGTACTCGATGTTCACCCCACTGGCTAAATTGGGACTGGCACGAATAAGGAAGGCAGCTAAGAAGATGGAAAAGAGAGTTGGTGCCAGTACACACCCTTGTTTAACCCCTGTTTGGACGGGGAATAACTCTGACTGGGTGCCGTTGTGCATGACACTGCCGTTCATGCCATCGTGGAGTTGCCTCACAATGGCGATGAATTTTGGTGGGCAGCCAAAACGGCTGAGGTTCCACCAGAGGGCTTCCCTGTTGACCGAGTCGAAGGCCTTGGTTAGGTCGATGAAGGCCATGTACAGGTCAAGACGCTGTTCTCTGCACTTTTCCTGGATCTGGCGGGCAGCAAAGATCATGCCACGTTATGGTCTAAAACCACATTGAGATTCTGGGAGGTATTTTCCGCCTCAGGAAGAATTCTGCTTAGGAAGACTCGGGCGATAATCTTGCCAGCTACGGAGAGGAGTGAGATCCCATGGTAGTTGCCACAGTCTGACCGGTCTCCCTTGTTCTTATAGATATTGACAATGGAGGCGTCTTTAAGAGCTTGGGGGATTTCCTCCTTTTCCCATATATTTTCCAGGAGAGAGTGGAGACGGCTGATAAGCAGTGGTCCTCCTGCTTTAAACACCTCGGCTGGGATTCCATCAGGCCCTGAGGCTTTGTTATTTTTCATCTGTTTGATGGCAGTAGCTACCTCATTCAGGGATGGAGGATAGCTGAGGTGGGTCAAATCTGGATGCTGAGGGACCTGTTGGGTAGTCAGGAAATCCACATCGGTGTTTCGGATGAGCAATGAATGGTAGTGCTCTTTCCAGCGCTGAAGGAGGCCTTCGTCGTCTTTAATTATTTAGTTACCGTTAGATGGGCGAAGGGGAGCTGCACCACGAGTGACTGGCCCATAAAATGATTCAGTGCAAATAAAAAATTCGCGCATCTTGTGCTGATTTGCAAGTTTTTATGCTTCACGTGCTTTATTTTTAAGCCAGTCGTTCTTTAGATTGCGAAGTTCCCGCTGGGCTGCCGCTTTCTTCTTGTGGAAGGTATCAGCTTTGGTCCGAGACTGAGGGTTGTTCTGCCCGTCAGTAAAAGCAGCACGTTTATCATCGATGAGTACTTTCATTGCCGGGTCATTTTCATCAAACCAGTCCTGGTGTATTCTTTTGATCTTGCCGAGGATCTCTGCAGGTTTTTGTCATAACAGTATTAAGAGTGTCCCATTCGGCAATGTAATTCAAGTTGTTTGCTGTTGGGTTGTTTATAAGCCCATGTTCGAGCTGCTCTCTGAAAGCATGTGTTACCGCTGGATCCTCCAGACGATTAGTATTAAAACCTCTTCTGGAGGCTTGCTGTCTTCGCCGTTTTGGGGTGACGTGAAGTGAGAGCTTGGATCTGACACAGTGTCACAGTGGTCTGAGACACGCATGACACTGGTGATGAGGATATCTCGGCGATCTCTTTCTCTGACAATGATGTAGTCAATGAGATACCAGTGTTTGGATCGTAGGTGTTGCCACGATCCCTTGAACTTGTCGGCCTGCCTAAACAAGGTATTGGTGATAGTGAGGTTATGAGCAGCACACTTGCCAAGGAGGAATAGGCCGTTGGGATAACACTTGCCTAGTCCATTTCTCCCTATGGTTCCCTGCCAAATGTCAGCATCTCTGCCAACTTTGGCATTGAAGTCGCCAAGGAGCACAACCTTTTCTTCTCGGGGGGTAGAGGTTAGCACTGTCAAGGGCGGCATAAAGGCCTCTTTGATGTCATCCTCTGCATCCAGTGTTGGGGCGTATGCACTGATGAAGAAGGCATAATGTAAGTGATTCAGTGGAACTCGAAGCGTCATGAGGCGCTCGTTGATCTCAATAGGCATTTCAGTTAGCCTGTGTAGGATGCATTGGCGGATGACAAAGCCAACTCCATAAATGCGGTTTCTCTCTGCAGCAGGCTTACCCTTCCAGAAGGTGTAGCCAGACCCCTGTTCTGAGAGTTGGCCTTCATCTGGGAGCCGGGACTCACTGATGGCTGCTATGTCGATTTGATACCTAACCAGCTCTTTTGCCACAAGGAAATGCATTTGTGCCAGTATCCAGAAGGGTCCTGACATTCCATGCAGCGACCATAAGAGGTTGTTTGGTTTGTTTTTGCTTGGATCTGTGATTTTGATTTTGTTTTCGACCGCATAAGGATGACCTTACTGGGTGCGATTGCCCAGTTAGGTTGGGTTTTAGGCAGGTTATGTTTAGGGCACCTTTTTTAGCCCCCCTACCCGTGTGGGGTGGGCAGAGTGGCCCCTCGTAAAGGCTGCTCCGTCACACAGACAGGACAGGATTGCACTGCTGCTTAGATCCCAGTGCATAAACGACCATCTTATCTGTGCCGCCCATGTGCAGAGTTGTGATTAGAGACTCCCGGCATTCATCTCTGCCTGTCCCCGTCGCCACTCGTCCGTCGCCATAGGACTTTTGGAGGCGTAAGGGACTTTGATGATGATGAGAGGTATAGTGAGCTGGGTTATGGCTGCGTGTGAGTTGATTTATGTTGTGAGGCAGGAACGTAGGCTACAACCACACATCTTGGCTTTTCCTTTTCCTGATCCAGTGGTGCAAGTGTTGCAACGACTGGGGAGAGGGAGACTTGCAATGGACTGCCGATAGCCCAGTTTGTTGGATTTTGCCTTGGTAGATGGCCTTCGTCTGCCGGTGTAGTCGTTTGGTTTCCACTGTGGTCACCTCTTCCGCCCACATCGTCGTTGGGGTCTTGCTGGAAATCTGAAAGCATGTCTGCCTGAAGTAGGGCTCCACCGCAGATTTTTAGTTCGGGGTTTACTCCCGTTGCCTTATACCTGCCAAAGTTAATCCGCAAGGCAGCGGGGCGGTGGTTGGTAGGCGCCATTACATGTCCACATGCCAGTGAGCCTGTGCCCCGTCCTTCTGGGGCCCACTGCTACTCCGAGATTCCATGCTGGTCTAGCCTGGGCCCACGAGGCACAGCAGGAGTCTTGATGGTTAGGAGGCTGTGTACTGGCAGGGGAAGACTTATGTAAGTTGCTTCCCTGTTCACCACGAGGGCTAGCCAGCGGCGGCAGCTGAAAGTGAGAGGGAGCAAGCAGTGCTTGCACCTTAACACTAACATAATGCTGCCACACACACAAACAAAAATATTTTTCGTGTAGATTAACATTATCACTAGCAAGTCTACGGACTTGGCGCACCCACATTCAACCACAACAATCTTCATCTCAGGTTATGACAACTTCCTGCCTGTCACTTTCCTTCCTTTCTCTATATATGGTCGAGTTTCTTTCCTTCCAACATGATAGTTTTTTTCTCTTTCCAGCTTTTGTTTTTCTTGAAAATTTCTTTTCCGTTCTAGATTTATTTTCCAAATTCAATCTATATTTGTAGTTTTCTATTTTTCTATTTGTTTTTTCCAAATTTATTTTGTCCTTACCAGCAGTATATATATTTTTCCCTGCCATTTACATAATTTTCCCTGCCAGGTATATACAGTATATTTCAGTATTAATTTAGAGAATATTTCCTTTCAAATTATTATTTCCCTTTCCAAATCACCATTTTTTTCACTATAATTATCTTTTTTTTTCCCATTTCCAACATAGTTTTTTTTATTCCAAACGCATTTCGCATTTTCCTATTCCAACGTAATTAGAGTTTACATCTAAATAAATTAGTTTTCCTTTTTTCCTTCATTATCAGTTTTTTCTTTATTATCCGAGTGATTATGTATATATTTTAGTGTACTATAATTCGCTCCATGATAATTATCCACCATTGTAATTAATTATTTACCCATATAAACGAAATGTATGTGTGTAATTAATTATTTTCCCTCGTAACAATTATTTATGAAGTTAATTTCGGTATTTTTCTGCACACAAACTATAATTACTTGCCCACACTGATATATTTACCCCGTGTATAGCAATTAATTTTTTCCACGTAACAGTACTTCGGTCAAAGCGGGAGAGTTAGCTGTGCTGGCTAACACTTTAGCTGTGGTGGCTTTTACTTTCGCTGTGGCAGCTATTGCTTTAGCTGTAGTGGTTATCAGTTTCGCTGTGATGGTTTTCAGTTTAGCTGTGGCGGTTTTCAGTTTAGCTATGGCGGCCATGACTTTAGTTGTGGCTGCCATTCTGTGGCGGCCATCAGATTAGCAGTGGAATAACCTAAGTTATTCTAACCTGATCTAACCTAACCTAATGTAAGCCCTAAACGTAACCTAACCTAACAGTTTCATGCATAAATAGATACATTGAATGCATTTCTAATTACAATGAAACAATCATGATATTGTTTACAGGCATTAGAGTCTGACGTTGGCTTAATTGGTGTTTGTTTTACTGTCGTTTGCCTTTCTGCTTGTTTGTGTACACACCGGGTATTAAAATAGTAATTGATTGTTACAGAATGACGCGTCTCTAATCATATTACCATGACATCAGAGCTGAGTGTATCACCCATCCTTGCACACAAACATGAGTGTCAACAGGAGGATAAGTTAATGGTAAACACGTACACAGTTTTGTTAAAGAGTTAAATTTGTAAATAATGAATTAATGGGTAATTTTTATTAATTATGTTTTACCTTTTTTTTTTTTTGCATTGTTCTCTATCTCTCTCTAATGTAAATATCTCGTTATCATCTTCTCCAACGCCATTTCTTCTCTCATCGTTATCTCTCTTTCAACGCTTCCTCTCTCTCCTTCTCTCCCTCAAAGCTAATGTATATCCCCCTCATCAGCCTTTTGTTCTCCCTTTCATCGTTATATCTCGTTCTCTATTCTCTCTCTCCCTCGGCACCCTCCCTCTATCTTCTGTTCTTATCTCTTTATCAAAAAAAAAAGCTCGCCTTCCTCTTTCTCCCCTCTCCTCCTCATGACCTCTCTATATAATCTATTTTTCTATCCCCTCTACCCACCTCCTTCATCTCCTCTCCATCCGCTACTTTTCCTCTTCCTTAATTACCCCCTACTCCCCCCTCTCCTTCCATCTACCTGCCTCCTCTCTTCTCTTCCTCTCCCTCCATTCTAACTCTACTTCCCCACTTCACTCACCTCCCTTCTTCCTCCTCCATCCCTTTCTTCTTCTATTTCCCCCTCCTCTCCTTGTCCTCCTCTTCCCTCTTCCTCTATCCAAGATCCATTCACCCACATTCTTCCCTCCTTCTCCACCTCTTCATGTTTCTCATGCATTTCTCATCCTCTTACATTCCTTCCTTCCTTCCTTCCTTCCCCTCTACCTATTTCTCCTCCTCTCCCCATCACCCTATCCTACTCCTATGCACCTATCTCCTTCCCTTCTCATCATCCTCCTCCTCCTCTTTCTACTCCCTTCTCATTCTCCTGTATCCCTTCCTTCCTTTCGTCCCTTCTCTTCTTCCTTCTCCTCCTCTTCCCACCTTCCCTTTCACCCTCCCCTTTCCCCCCTTCCCACCCTCCCCTTCCCACCCTCCCCCTTCCCACCCTCCCCTGGCTCAGTGGGCAGCAGCGGCGCAAGAGAATGCTGGACTTCTGCCTCAGTCCCTTAAAAATAAATGGTTGAAAAGTTGGGTTCATTTTTCCGAGGCTCACCACCTTTGAAAACACACACACACACACACACACACGCACACACACACGCACACAGCTTGTTAAGAGTGAATTGTCCAGGGTGTTTGGCTACGCATCTGGTGTTCCTCCTCTCGCCGCCCTGTTGCGCTTTATAGATACGAGTGTAGATAGATTTTCCTTCCTCTCTGTGTAACTGTTGGTCTTTACTTCACTGTGTTGAGGTGACGTGTGTGTTGTTTAGTTTGGAGGGTTTGTCTGACAGCAAATGTTGTTATTGGTGTGACAGTCAATTAACACGATGACGATTAATTATTTCTACTATGACTACCTATTTCTACTATATCTACTATTTTCTACTACTACTACTACTACTACTATTATCTATCTTCACTTGTACTGTTAGCACCACTTTAGATAACTACCACAATCGCTGTCACTAGGAAGTAATATCACTACCATCACACCAGACGGCAACTACCACAACCACCAACACCTAAGGGAACAACCACCACACTACTACATAACCCTCTCTCTCTCTCTCTCTCTCTCTCTCTCTCTCTCTCTCTCTCTTCTCTCTCTCTCTCTCTCTCTCTCTCTCTCTCTCTCTCTCTCTCTCTCTCTCTCTCTCTCTCTCTCTCTCCTCTCTCTCCTCTACCCCTCTCTCCCCTACTCTCTCTCTCTCTCTCTCTCTCTCTCTCTCTCTCTCTCTCTCTCTCTCTCTCCCCCTCCTCTCTCTCTCTCTCTCTCTCTCTCTCTCCCGCAGTAAAACAACTTGAAACCTTTGCAGGTTCTTTGTTAATTGGTTTTCCTCACTGCACACAAGATGCCCCGCGCCTCAGAATGCAATTATCAAGCAAGGAATTTAGTTCACTACAGCCATTCTCTCCTTAAGACCTTATTCCTGCTTCTAAGTGTTGTGTTTTTATTAGCATTACTTACACAGCGTCGGGAGATTACAGTAAAGACTTTCATTAGGCTTTTAAGAAACTCCTCTTCATTCTCTAAAAAGTCAAATTATTACCTTATTGATTTCGATTAAATTTTTGTGTTTAGGGGAAATTGAATTATTTTTGTATTTAATTTTTTCTTTATTTTATTTAATATTTTGGTGATGTTATAATCTCATATAGAATACATTATATCACCATAAACAATGCAACACAACACAACACAACTACAATCTCTCATTTTTATTAACGTCTTGTATCCATTAATTCTGAACCTAATTCTTGCTTTTCTTATCATCTCTTTTCTTATTATCCTTCTCTCTCTCCTTATATCACTCTATTCCTCAGTTTGCATATTTCATTCACCATTTTCCCATCTTCATCCTTCATCCTTTTTACCCTATCATTTTACTTTCTTCATCTACTGACTTCATTCTTTCTTTTCTTCTTTTTTCTTCTTCCTTTTTCCTTCTTCCTTCTTCCTTCTTTTTTCTTCTTCCTTTTTTCCTTCTTTCTTTTTCCTTCTTCCTCCTTTTTCCTTCTTCCTTTTTCCTTCTTCTTCCTTCTTCCTCCTTCTTCCTTCTTCTTCCTTCTTCCTTCTTCTTCCTTCTTCCTTCTTCTTCCTTCTTCCTTCTTCCTTCTTCTTCCTTCTTCCTCCTTTTTCCTTCTTCTTCCTTTTTCCTTCTTCCTTTTTCCTTCCTCCTCCTTCCTTCTTCTTCCTTCTTCTTCCTTCTTCCTTCTTCTTCCTTCTTCTTCCTTCTTCTTCCTTCTTCTTCCTTCTTCCTTCTTCTTCCTTCTTCCTTCTTTTTCCTTCTTCCTTTTTTGTGGTTAACGAGAATATTTCCTTCTTTATTCATACGACTTTTTTCTTGGACTTCTCTTTGTTTATTTAGATGGTTCTTGTGAGAGATGGTATGGTAAGGTGCCACTCCTAACGTTTGTCGTGAGAAACATTGGTCAAAAGAAACGTTAGCAGAGAAATATATGCCACAGGAGACGGAAACAGAGAGAACGTTTTGTCGAGATAAATGTTTTTCAGGAGAAACTTTTATCGAGAGAAACTTTCAAGAGAAACGTTTACCAAGAATATATTTCTCCTCCAGAAACGTTTACCTCCAGAAACACAACCCAGGTGAAACATTTACCAAGAATAAGCACTTGCAGAGAAAAACGTCTGTCGAAGTAAAAGTTTGGCACGTGAGAAATATATCAGAGAAAAACGTTTTGAGAGAGAGAGAGAGAGAGAGAGAGAGAGAGAGGACTGAAATAAGTTTAAATTCACAATACCCACACACTCACCCGCCCCTACCCTGAACTTAAGCTATACAACTGAATTTTAACTCTACGTCAACAAACTCCCTTAAAAAAAAAAAAAAAAAAAAATCCTATCCCTCTACCTGGCGTATCTAGTTCTCTCGTATCTCCCTGTGACTTTAGGGAAGTTATCCATTAAGGTACCTGGATAAAGAGAGCTTTTAGGCGCTGTCCCAGAACTTGGTAAACGAAATGTCAATATTGAGCCACTAACTTGTGTCACTAAGGGAGAGGTCACATACAACCCGCTGATTGACCTAACCTAACTTAACCTAACCTAACCTAACCTAACTTAACTTAACTTCAGTTGTTTTTAAAAGTATTGAATTTATGAAAGAAAATCATTACATCAAATTTCCCTCCCCCTCCCCTCCCCAATACGTAAATTATAAAAAAGTAAAAAAAAATAAAATGCAAAATCCGTAAAAAAATCTTACTTTTTTACGAGAATATATAAAACCAAATTAAGTGTTTCTAGAACCTCTTAAGTGAAAAAAAAATCATAAAAATCAAAATAGTAACTTGTTAAAGAGCGGTAAAGGACAGATGATCGATTGTTTAGTTATAAGTAGAAATATAATATAAAAGGGAAATAAAGTTTTTTTTTTAGCGCTGGTTGCTGTGCTCTGCTTCCCCCAGTTTAATTAATGTGTTTGGCCTTTAATGACCTTCACGTGCGAGTAGAACATTTGCTTAATTAAGCTTGGCAGTAATGCATTGAAACATTTACATTGATATTATGTCTGATTGTATAAATATCCGTAAGTGTATAGCTGTACTATCTATCTATCTATCTATCTATCTATCTATCTATCTATCTATCTATCTATCTATCTATCTATCTATCTATCTACTTCAGTATCTATTTATCTATCTGTCTGTCTTATCTATCTATCTATCTATCTATCTCTATATCTCTCTCTCTCTCTCTCTCTCTATAATCATTCACCTGTGACCACTCATTACCTGGCTGTGTGAAGGGTACTAATGACATCTATGACCACTCATTATTGGCTGTGTGAGGTACTAATGACACCTGGCATTTTTCATTTACCTGGCTGTGTGAGGTACTGTATGACACCTGTGACCACTCACCTGGCTGTGTGAGATTTACTAATGACACCTGTGACCACTCATTACCTGGCTGTGTGAGGTACTAATGGCACCTGTGTCCACTCTCATTACCTGGCTGTGTGTGAGGTACTAATGACACCTGTGTCCACTCATTTCTGGCTGTGTGAGGTACTAATCTCACCTGTGTCCACTCATTACCTGGCTGTGTGTGAGGTACTAATGGCACCTGTGTCCACTCATTACCTGGCTGTGTGAGGTACTAATGGCACCTGCGACCATGTTACCTGTGGCTGTGTGAGGGTACTAGCCAGGCACCTGTGTCCATTCATTACCTGGCTGTGTGAGGTACTAATGACACCTGTGTCCACTCATTACCTGGCTGTGAGGTACTAATGACACCTGTGACCACTCATTACCTGGCTGTGTGTGAGTTACTAATGACACCTGTGACCACTCATTACCTGGCTGTGTGAGGCACTAACTCACACCTGAGGTACTAATGACCACTCATTACCTGGCTGTGTGAGGTACTAATGACACCTGTGACCACTCATTACCTGGCTGTGTGAGGTACTAATGACACCTGCGACCACTCACCTGGCTGTGTGAGGTACTAATGACACCTGCTAATGACCACTCATTACCTGGCTGTGTGTGGACTACATGACACCTAATGACCACTCATTACCTGGCTGTGTGGAGGTACTAATGACACCTGTGACCACTCAATACTCTGGCTGTGTGTGCCTAATGAGTGTACTAATGACACACCAAGTGACCACCATTACCTGGCTGTGTGAGGTACTAATGACACCTGCTTGACTACTATTACTGGCTGTGTGAGGTACTAATGACACCTGTGACCACTCATTACCTGGCTGTGTGAGGTACTAATGACACCTGTGACCACTCATTACCTGGCTGTGAGGTACTAATGACACCTGCGACCACTCATTACCTGGCTGTGTGAGTGCTAATAACACCTGTGACCACATTACCTGGCTGTGTGAGGTACCTTGACACCTGTGACCACTCATTACCTGGCTGTGTGAGTACTAATAACACCTGTGACCACTCATTACCTGGCTGTGTGAGGTACTAATGACTGTGACCCTCATTACCTGGCTGTGTGAGGTACTAATGACACCTGCGACCACTCATTACCTGGCTGTGTGAGGTACTAATGACACCTGTGACCACTCATTACCTGGCTGTGTGAGGTACTAATGACACCTGCGACCACTCATTACCTGGCTGTGTGAGGTACTATGACACCTGTGACCACTCATTACCTGGCTGTGTGACTAATGACACCTGTGTCACTCATTACCTGGCTGTGTAGGTACTAATGACACCTGTGTCCTCATTACCTGGCTGTTTGAGGTACTAATGACACCTGCTGCTCATTACCTGGCTGTGAGGTACTAATGACACCTGTGACCACTCATTACCTGGCTGTGTGAGGTACTAATGACACCTCATTACCTGGCTGTGTGAGGTGCTAATGACACCTGTGACCACTCATTACCTGGCTGTGGAAGTACAATGACATACATGTCCACTCATTACCTGGCTGTGTGAGGTACTAGCACACCTGTGACCACTCATTACCTGGCTGTGTGAGTACTAATGACACCTGTGACCACTCATTACCTGGCTGTGTGGTACTAATGACACCTGTGTCCACTCATTACCTGGCTGTGTGGGTACTAATGACACCTGTGACCACTCATTACCTGGCTGTGTGAGGTACTAATGACACCTGTGACCACTCATTACCTGGCTGTGCAGAGTTACTAATGACACCATATTCATTACCTGGCTTTGTGAGGTACTAATGACACCTGTGACCACTCATTACCTGGCTGTGTGAGGTACTAATGACACCTGTGACCACTCATTACCTGGCTGTGTGAGGTACTAATGGGACTCCCGGCATCAACCACTCAACCTCATCCACACTTTTATGGAAACTATTTTTCCATCATATTTTTTCTAGTAAAAGTTTGTATTATTTTTCCTTTACTCGATTTTTCATTTATATAAATTTTTTTTTTTTTTTTTTTTTTGTTTCATGTGACTATCTCTTTTAGGTCGAGTATTCCCTTGGTTTAGTTCACATCCTGATTCTCTTTCATCCGTGTTTTTTTATTCATATTTCTATTCTATTTTAAATTCTAGCTGTTGTTTTTATCTTTTTTTTATACCTCGAATTTTTTTTAAGTCTCCCCTAATTGAATTTTAAAGTTAGGTTTTTTTTTCTCAGGGAATTAACTTCGTTTCTTTTGATGGTATTTTGGTGTAAAGGAATTAGCATCTCGTCTATGTTGGGGTTGATTGATGGACGTTCATAGGTGTAGGTGTGTAGAATATAGCCAGGGTGTGTAGAATATAGCCAGGGTGTGTAGTATATTGCCAGGGTGTGTAATATATAGCCAGGGTGTGTAATATATAGCCAGGGTGTGTAATATATAGCCAGGGTGTGTAATATATAGGAGTGTGTAGGAATATAGCCAGGGTGTGTAATATATAGCCAGGGTGTGTAATATATAGCCAAGGGTGTGTAATATATATAGCCAGGTGTGTAATATATAGCCAGGGTGTGTAATATATAGCCAGGGTGTGTAATATATAGCCAGGGTGTGTAATATATTGCCAGGGTGCGTAATATATAGCCAGGGTGTGTAATATATGTGGGGTGTGTAATATATAGCCAGGGTGTGTAATATAGCCAGAAGTGTGTAATATATAGCCAGGGGTGTGTAAGAGATATTGCCAGGGGTGTGTAGTATATAGCCAGGGTGTGTGGGGAATATTGCCAGGGTGTGTGTAGTATATAGCCAGGGTGTGTGTCAACTATTGCCGGGGTGTGTAGTATATAGCCAGGGTGTGTAATATATAGCCAGGGGTGTGTAATATATAGCCAGGGTGTGTAATATATAGCCAGGGTGTGTAGTATATTGCCAGGGTGTGTAGAATATAGCCAGGGGTGTGTAGTATATTGCCAGGGGTGTGTAGAATATTGCCAGGGTGTAGTATATTGCCAGGGTGTGTAATATATAGCCAGGGTGTGTAGTATATTGCCAGGGTGTGTAGAATGTGTCAGGGTGTGTATATTGCCAGGGTGTGTAATATATAGCCAGGGTGTGTAGTATGTGCCAGGGTGTGTAGGAATATAGCCAGGTGTGTAATATATAGCCAGGGTGTGTAGTATATTGCCAGGGTGTGTAGAATATAGCCAGGGTGTGTAGTATATTGCCAGGGTGTGTAGAATATTGCCAGGGTGTGTAGTATATTGCCAGGGTGTGTAATATATAGCCAGGGTGTGTAGTATATTGCCAGGGTGTGTAGAATATTGTCAGGGTGTGTAGTATATTGCCAGGGTGTGTAATATATAGCCAGGGTGTGTAGTATATAGCCAGGGTGTGTAGAATATAGCCATGGTGTGTAATATATAGCCAGGGTGTGTAATATATATAGCCAAGATTTTCACACACACCAAGATATCAAAAACAATTCTAATTTTTAATATTTTTGATTTTCAGTACTGCTTTTTACTACTTATTCTTGAGACATTTTCACGTTGAATATTTAATGAAAGTCTCCTTAGAGAGTCTGGAAGATGAGCAGTCATTATCTTCACTGCCCACCACATATATAATTACTGGCAGTGACAAGACAAATGGTACCAATTTTTCTTTCCATAAGAATTTTTCGTGTCTTTGTGTCTTGTGGTCCCGTTCATCATATTATTTTGTGAGTCTTTGGGGGAAACTTGTATGGAAAGAGGGTTAGGTTAGGTTAGGTTAGGTTTTAATTACTGGGTTATTTAGTACTGCTTTAGTAATTAACTATAGTGACGTTATAATTAGGTCATTAATGTTATGAGGTTATTAATCCCATCAAGTTATTACCACACTTATGGTATACTCCGATCACATCATTGGTACTGCTACACTACTACCACTACTAACACACCACCACACTCGAGGGGCGATATCTGAGGTTCGTTGATGGTGTCTGCGGCAGGGCGGGGTCAGGGTTCATGAGTCCGGGGTCGGCTCATGAGTCCACCTCACAGCTCATTAGTCCGGCAGCAGACTTGGTCAGTTGTCACTATCGGAAGTACTTGCCAGCAGAAATCTTGATAACATTTCCTCTCCTTCCATCTCTGTCGACTCTCCGCTTCATGGATGGGCCGATCTGTTTCGATATTGAAGACATCGGGTCTCTGAGGGTAGCGTCACCATGGACTGTCCGTCAGAACCAGATAATTTGTTGCTCGTCAGCTGTGTGAATGACCGTCTGTCTTAACTGATGATTGGTTGTTAGGTGAGGATGGTGTGTGAAGACGGACGACTTGTTGAGAAATGATCGTTTTCTGAACCTCTGCCTCGAGTCTGTGGTGGTTGGGGACACGAGACAGTGTGTTATCGCTGGTCCTCGCCCCGCGTGGGTAGACAGCTCAGTCGTGATTGCAACTGTTAAGCTACACTCTTCGGTCTTGGTGCAGGACGACCCGGTGGCAATTACTGCCTACAGGTATATGCAGATACGTGATTGGAGTTTTCCAGCAATCAGTGTACCTGGACAGGTCTTCACTCGTCACTCACCAGTGGCTTTTACTTGAAGTTGTTGAGAACATGTTGGTCTCGTGGTATAAGCCTGCGAAGGCCTTCTTCTTATGTAAAGCAGAGGAGCTGGTGCGAGTCATCAGCCACACGTTCCTTGACCACTGGTGCGTCTTGACCTGTGTCCTGAGAAACACACAACATCTGGAGGTGGTGTCTTCGTATACAAGTGACACTAGTAGCACCAGTACCACACTAACTCCACCACACTACAACCAACCACCACCACACTACAGCCTTCACCACCACAACTCATCTGGCTTGGTATTATTTATTCTTATTAATTTTAACCCATCATATGAAAGAACCTAAACTCCGTCTCACTCCCACAACGATACCATCCCATTTTCTGCTGTACCTATTTACGAAACTGCTATGAACACAGAGAGAGAGACGAGACTTATGCTAATGGATGGATAGTTTAGCATTTGGCCGAACATTGTGCTCAGTGTCGGTGAAGATCTTAGCTATGAATAATTCAGCGCGTGGCTTAACTGTTGCTATTTAAGTAGATAGTTTTATATGAGTTAATTCAGTAGAGATGAAAGTCTGTCTGTCTGTCTGTCTGTCTGTCTGTCTGTCTGTCTGTCTGTCTGTCTGTTTGTCTCTACTTCTCTCTGTTGCCTTTTTTTTCTGTCTCTTTTTCTCCATCGTCTATCTCCTATCTTTTCCTCCCTCTTTACTTCCCTCCATCCCTCTCTCCCACTCTATATCCCTCCATCCACCCCTCACCCTCCCTTTCAATCTCCCTCTCATCCTCCCTCCCTCCTTCCTTCCCTCCCTCTATACCCTCACCCTTCCCCAACCCTCCCTCTCACCCTGCCCCTCCCTCCCCTCTCACCTACTTCCTCCTCCCCTCTTCCTCCCTTCCTCCCCCCCCTTCACCCCCCTTCTCCCCCCCTTCACCCTCCTTCCTCCCCCTTCACCCCCCCTTCCTCCCCTAACAGCAACACCAAGGTCATCTGAGATTAATACAGTAATTTACCTCCCACTCTCATGACACCAACCAATTAGTGATCTCTTATGTGTTACCTGGCAGCTTTCTTGTGGTGTGGTAGTGGGCGGAGAGTGGTGTGAATGTGGTGTGGCAGTGTGTGGTAGTGGGTGCAAGTGGTGTGTGAGTGGGTGGAGTGGGTGTGGTGGTAGTGGGTGGAGTGGGGTGTGTGGAGTGGCGGTGGTAGTGGGTGGAGTGGTGTGGTAGTGGGTGTGGTTTGGTGTGGTGTGTGGGATTGTGGCAGTGTGGCAGTGAGTGGAGGTGGTGTGGAAGTGGGCGGAGGTGGTGTGGTAGTGGCGGTTGTGTGGTAGTTAGGGTGAGGTGGTAGTGTATGGTGGTGTAAGGGTGGTGTCATAGAGAAGGCTATGTGTGGTGGTGGTGATGTGATGCTGAAGGTGTGGTAGAATTAGTGGTGTCAGTAGTGGTAGTGGTAGTAGTGGTTGTGATGGTGGTAGTGGTAGTAGTGGTTGTGATGGTGGTAGTGGTAGTAGTGGTTGTGATGGTGGTAGTGGTAGTAGTGGTTGTGATGGTGGTAGTGGTAGTAGTGGTTGTGATGGTGGTAGTGTTATTAGAGTAACTATGATGGTGTTGATATTAAACGCTTGACACACCTTTAAGTTCTCACTAATTAGAATATACCTGTGACCTAATTACCTGACTGTCACGTAATAATTATTGTATGTGGGATAACGTGACGTTGTTTTTGGATTATAGACACTTTGAAGTGATTATATAATCACTCACCTGTCGCATATAATCTCTGAGCTGTAAGATAATCACTTAATTGTGTCATAAACAAACCCTTAAGTGATAAAATTGGAATGAAGTTACATAATCGGCTGGGAAAAAATCGAAAGGTTATTGGAGCAAATAACTTTCTTTTTAACGTGTTATATAATTAACCATAGATATTGTTACCGTGGGTATGATCGTTACTGTTCAATTATACAGGAGATGTGTTATAATTGTCGCTATTGTGGTTTGCATTATGATGTAATTACCAATCTGTGACGTAATTGGTGATGCTTTATATAATTTCACTCCTATAGTGGTAGACATTTCTTATATGAGTAGTACAACGTAGAATATAATGCTATAATAATGACTGTTTTTCGTTAAGGTTGTATGTGCATTCCCGTTAATTCCTCTATTTTAACTAGACGTCATATACAGGATTCATAAGTCATATACAGGATTCATAAGTCATATACAGGATTCATAAGTCATATACAGGATTCATACGTCATATACAGGATTCATAAGTCATATACAGGATTCATAAGTCATATACAGGATTCATAAGTCATATACAGGATTCATACGTCATATACAGGATTCATAAGTCATATACAGGATTCATAAGTCATATACGGGATTCATAAGTCATATACAGGATTCATAAGTCATATACAGGATTCATAAGTCATATACAGGATATATCAAACAGGATGTATCACGCAATCAGGAACACCAACACTACCGTGGGACGAGGGGTGAAAATACTTTTTTGACGACTGTACAATAATTCTCTTCTACCATAAAATTCGTCACACCTGTCAAATAATTCCCATTAATTATACTCAGTAAAAGACACGTATGTATAAGCCAATTAAAAAGGTCATTATCACTCCCCAAAGGCTGCTGAAGCGTTTGATGATACGACAGACACACACACGTAACCTCCATAGTTGTTTACAAGACTTAAAGAAGCAGCTTAAAAATTCACCTTCACTTTGCCAGCCATGTACAGGTAATCTATTTTCTCCACACACCTGGGAATTTACCTTAAGGGGTCATATGAGGTTAAGGTATACTTTTCTAATGACTAATTAACCTGGAATAAGATAAGGTATTGGTCTTGGATACATTAGAGGAAATTTTATGGGTGGAATTATCAAATCTTTGGTATAATTATTGAGGAATTATTCACTGTAGGTAATTTAATCAAGTAAATTATCAGGGGTAATATGAATTAAGGTTTGGTATTGTGAAGGGAATTATCTTGAGGGATTATCATGTCAGGATATAATTATTCATAAGATATATGTAAATTATCATCATAACTTACTGACAAATTATTAAGATTCAAGATATAATTACTAATAATCAACCAGATTATCAAGAGGAGTGACATGTAATTAATAATCATAAGCCATGAGAGTATAATTATCACGTTAGATTAATAATTTACTCCTCAATTATTAGATAAACTGACACATGTAATTTAACGTTCATGGATTATTAACAAAATAACGGGAGAATTATCAAGGTAAATGATAATCCGTAATTATTAATAAATTATCACCTTGAATTAAAAACAAATGAAAAAATGCTGATTATCGATAAATCTTAGGAATAATTCTTGATTTTCATATTACTGAAGAAATTAAGTCTTAAATATGACTGATGTAGAGATATAGAAAGGCATTAATTACTGTGTATGGGAAATAAAGTATAATAAAACAGGTTGGCAAAGGAGGAGAGAAGAGTGAGGAGGAAAAAGGAGGATAGGAAGGCAGAAGGAAGGAAGAGGAAGGAAGGAGGAGAGAAGAGGGGAAGAAAAGGGGAAAAAGAGGGGTGAATGGAGGGGAAAGGAAGGTAAGAGAAAGAAAGGGAGAATAAATAAATAAAGAAAGAAAGAAAGAAAGGGAATGAACGAAAAGAGAAAGAAGGAAATGGAAAAGAAGGAAAGAAGGGAAGGGGAAAAGATAAAGTAATCTCTGTTATGAGTTTAATTTATTCTCAAGAGGAGGAAAACAATAAAGAAGAGAAAGAAGGAATAAGAGAAAATAAAACAAGGGATAACAAGGAAGACCAAGGAATGAGGAATAAAGGAAGATATAAAATAAACCACGAATGGAAGGGGGAAGGATAATAAGTATAGAACAAGGAGATAATATAATAAAGGATGATAGAGAGATGGTAAAGAAAGGAAATTAACTCATTAAATGTTAGATATAAATAAAATAAAAGTTGAGGATAGAAATTGATTACGGAGATTTTTGTTTATCGTGTTCTATTAATTTCTCATTCTCATTTTCTCTCATTTTTTTTATTTTTTTTCTCTATTTTTCATTTCTTCCTCTCTCTCTCTCTCTCTCTCTCTCTCTCTCTCTCTCTCTCTCTCTCTCTTTCTCTCTTTCTCTCTCTCTCTCTCTCTCTCTCTCTCTCTCTTTTCTTTCTTTCTTTCTCTCTCTCTCTCTCTCTCTCTCTCTCTCTCTCTCTCTCTCTCTCTTTTCTTCTTTTTTTTAGTCTTATTTTATTCGTTCGTTTATATTTATCTGTCTCATTTATCTTTCCCCCTCTCTTTTTTTTTCTCTCAATATCTGTTTCTCTCCTGTCTCTCTCTCTCTTTGTGTCTCTATCTCTCTGTCTTTGTGTCTCTCGCTCTTTGTCTGTTTCTTCCTCTCTCTCTCTCTCTCTCTTTTTCTTTCTTTCTTTACCTCTATTTCATCAAGTTTATCTCTTACTAACACACTACAGACATGAAACAAACCCGTCAAGAACAAAGTAAACATTAGTTCTGTTTGTTCGTTATATCCTGTTCTCCCTGTTATTTCTATTATGTTCTTCCTCTTGTTTATATTCTGTTCTTCTTGTTGTTTATATCATGTCCTTACTTTTGTTTGCAATGTGCTCGGTTTGTTGCTCATTCTCTCTCTCTCTCTGATACACACACACACACACACACACACGTACACCAACACACACACACCTTCCCACACACACACACACATCCCCCAACACACATCCCCAACACACACTTCCCCAACACACTTTAACACACACCCCAACACACACCCCCCAAACACACACAACACACACCCCCAACACACACACCCCCACTACACCCCCAACACACACACCCCAACACACACCCCCAACGCACACCTCCCAACCACCCCCAACGCACACCCCCAACGCACACCCCCCAACACACACCCCCCCAACACACACCCCCAACACACACCCCCCCACACACCCCCAACACACACCCCCCACACACACACACCCACCACCCCCCAACACACCCCCAACACACACCCCCCAACACCCCCACCAACACCCCCCAACACACCCCCCAACACCCCCAACACACCCCCAACACACCCCCAACACACACCCCCAACACACACCCCCAACACACACACCCCAACACACACCCCCAACACACACACCCCCAACACACACCCCAACACACACCCCCAACACACACCACACACACCCCCAACACACACCCCCAACACACACACCCCCAACACACACCCCCAACACACACCCACCAACACACACCCCCAACACACACCCCCAACACACACCCCAACACACACCCCCAACACACACCCCCAACACACACCCCCAACACACACACCCCAACACACACCCAACAACACACACCCACACACACCCCAACACACACACACCCCCAACACACACCCCCAACACACACCCCCAACACACACACCACACACCCCCAACACACACCCCCAACACACACCCCCAACACACACCCCAACACACACACCCCCAACACACACCCCCAACACACACACACACACACACCCCAACACCCCACACCCCCCAACACACCCACACACCCCAACACACACACACACACCCCCAACACACACACACCCCAACACACACACACACCCCCAACACACACACACCCCAACACACACACACCCCAACACACACCCCCAACACACACCCCAACACACACCCCCAACACACACCCCCAACACACACACCCCGCCAACACACACCCCCAAACACACACCCCCCAACACACACCCCCAACACACACACACCCCAACACACACACACCCCCAACACACACCCCCAACACACACCCCCAACACACCCCAACACACACCCCCAACACACACCCCAACACACACCCCCAACACACACCCCCAACACACACCCCCAACACACACCACCCCAACACACACACCCCAACACACACCCAACACACACCCCCAACACACACCCCCAACACACACCCCCAACACACACACCCCCAACACACCCCCAACACACACCCACAAACACACCCAACACACACCCCCAACACACACCCCCCAACACACACCCCCAACACACACACCCCCAACACACACCCCAACACACACCACCCAACACACACCCCCAACACACACACCCCCAACACACACACACCCCCCAACACACACCCCAACACACACACCCCCAACACACACCCCCAACACACACCCCCAACACACACCCCCAACACACACCCCCAACACACACACCCCCAACACACACCCCCAACACACACACCCCCAACACACACACCCCCAACACACACACCCCCAACACACACCCCCAACACACACCCCCCAACACACACCCCCAACACACACCCCCCAACACACACACCCACACCCCAAACACACACCCCAACACACACCCCCCAACACACACACACACACCCCCAACACACCCCCAACACACACCCAACACACCAACACACCCCAACACACACACACACACACCCCCAACACACACACACACACCCCAACACACACACACACACCCCAACACACACACACCCCAACACACACACACACCCCAACACACACACACCCCAACACACACCCCAACACACACCCCAACACACACCCCAACACACACCCCCCAACACACACCCCCAACACACACCCAAACACACACCCCAAACACACCCCCAACACACACCCCCAACACACACCCCCAACACACACCCCCAACACACACCCCCAACACACACACCCCCAACACACCCCAACACACACCCCCCAACACACACCCCCAACACACCCCCAACACACACCCCAACACACACCCCCAACACACACCCCACACACACCCCCAACACACACCCCAACACACACCCCAACACACACCCCCAACACACACCCCCAACACACACCCCCAACACACACCCCCAACACACACCCCCAACACACACCCCACACACACCCCAACACACACCCCCCAACACACACCCCCAACACACCCCCAACACCACCCCCCAACACCACCCCCAACACACCACACACCCCCAACACACCCCAACACACTCCCAACACACCCCACACACCCCCAACACACACCCCCAACACACACACCCCCAACACACACACCCCCAACACACACCCCCAACACACACACCCCCAACACACACACCCCCAAACACACACACCCCCAACACACACCCCAACACACACCCCCAACACACACACCCCCCAACACACACACACCCCAACACACCCCCAACACACACCCCAAACACACCCCCCAAACACACACCCCCCAACACACACCCCCAACACACACTCCAACACACACACACCCCCCAACACACACACCCCCCAATAACACCCCCAACACACACACACACCCCCAAACACACACCCCCAACACACACCCCCAACACACACCCCAACACACACCCCCAACACACACCCCCATACACACCCCCAACACACACACACCCCAACACACACACCCCCAACACACACACCCCCCAACACACACCCCAAACACAACCCCCAACACACACCCCCAACACACACCCCAAACACACACACCCCCAACACACACCCCCAAACACACACCCCCCAACACACACACACCCCCCAACACACACCCCAACACACACACCCCCAACACACACACCCCCCAACACACACCCCCAAACACACACCTGAACACACCCCAACACACCCCAAACACACACACCCCCAACACACCCCCAACACACACACCCCACACACCCCCAACACACACACTCCCCAAACACACACCCCCAAACACACACCCCCAACACACACCCCAACACACACCCCCCAACACACACCCCAAACACACCCCCCAACACACACCCCCAAACACACACACCCCCAACACACACACCCCCAACACACACCCCCAAACACACACACCCCCAACACACACACCCCCAACACACACCCCAAACACACACCCTCAACACACACACCCCAACACACACCCCAACACACACCCCCAAACACACACCCCAACACACACCCCCAACACACACCCCCAACACACACCCCCAACACACACACCCCCAACACACACCCCCAACACACACCCCCAACACACACACCCCCAACACACACCCACCAAACACACACCCCAAACACACACACCCCCAACACACACACCCCAAACACACACACCCCAACACACACCCCAACACACACCCACCAAACACACACCCCCAAACACACACCCCCAAACACACACCCCCAAACACACACCTCCCCAACACACACCCCCAAACACACACCCCCACACACACCCCCAACACACACCCCCAACACACACACCCCACACACACCCCAACACACACACCCCAACACACACACCCCCAACACACACACCCCCAACACACACACACACCCCAACACACACACCTCCCCAACACACACACCCCCAACACACACCCCCCAACACACACACCCCAACACACACACCCCCAACACACACACACCCCAACACACACACCCCCAACACACACACACCCCAACACACACACCAACACACACACACCCCAACACACACACCCCACACACATTACCCCAACACACACCCCAACACACACACACACACCCCCAACACACACCCCCACACACCCACCCCACACACACACCCCCAACACACACACCCCCAAACACACCCCAACACACACACCCCCAACACACACACCCCCAACACACCCCCAACACACACCCCCAACACACACCCCCAACACACACACCCCCAAAATCACCACACACCCCCGAACACACACACCCCCGAACACACCCCCAACACACACACACACACCCCGAACACACACACCCCCAACACACACCCCCAACACACACACCCCCAACACACACACACCCCCAACACACACACACCCCAACACACACCCCCAACACACACACACACCCCCAACACACACCCCGAACACACGCCCCACACCCCCAACACACCCCCAACACACACCCCCAACACACACACCCCAACACACACACACCAACACACACCCTGAACACACACACCCCTAACACACACACCCTAACACACACCCGAACACACACACCCCAAACACACACACCCCAACACACACACCCCCAACACACACACCCCCAACACACACCCCAACACACACCCTTCCCACACACACACTCCCAACACACACCCCCCAACACACACACAGGAATACAAGAATTTAGGAAAACTGCCCCAAAAACGATAAACCAAAGTTGAGTGGAAATGTAGGAGTTTGTGTGACACGTGTAGAACAATTTAAGGTGGGAGGTGTCCACTGTCGCATCCTCGTAAAGTCACTACTGAATTTATTGTCCTTAGTGTTGGGAGACGCTTTGAAAAACTAATCGAAAGTTTAAAAGTGAAGAGATTTGTTATCATAGACTTTTATGTGTGTGTGTGTGTGTGTGTGTGTGTGTGTATGTATGTATGTGGTGTGTGTGTGTGTGTGTGTGTGTGTGTGTAGTGAGCCGAAAGCATTATTGCGTTTCATTTTTTGGGGGTGTAAATTTAAGGTGTTTTAGCGTTCCCTTGTGTCCTGAACTTAAAGCACTGAAGCTATATGTTGTGTTCCTAAAGTCACAACATACTGTAGTGTCTTGTGTTGTAACCTCACACCATTACAGGAAGTTGATGTTGTTTCCTAGACGCTTAGCTGACATCACAAACACTCTTATAGGTGATGTTGTTTACACCATAAGTCTCTCAGCTGACATCACAAACACTCTTATAGGTGATGTTGTTTACACCATAAGTCTCTCAGATGACATCACAAACAGCTGACATCACAAACTCTCTTATAGGTGATGTTGTTTACACCATAAGTCTCTCAGCTGACATCACAAACACTCTTATAGGTGATGTTGTTTACACCATAAGTCTCTCAGATGACATCACAAACAGCTGACATCACAAACTCTCTTATAGGTGATGTTGTTTACACCATAAGTCTCTCAGCTGACATCACAAACAGCTGACATCACAAACTCTCTTATAGGTGATGTTGTTTACACCATAAGTCTCTCAGCTGACATCACAAACAGCTGACATCATTCACCTTGAAGTTATTAGTAGGTAAAATGACCCTCAGACTCCAACTGTTACTATAATTTGTTTATTTTTGAAACTAGATAATTCTGGCCTAATTATAGTTATTCTGTGACAACCTGAGTGGCTATAATTTCCAATAATTTCCTTTCCTGAAAAAAAAACAGTTATAAGTGGATTGGACAATTAACACATGGCTATAATTACCTTTGTCTATAATGGTTATAATGGCAAATAGTTTATTATTATTATTATTATTATTATTATTATTATTATTATTATTATTATTATTATTATTATTATTATTATTATTATTATTATTATTATTATTATTATTATTGGATAGTGAGCTACAATCTCTTACGACTGCCTGATCCCCTTCCCTCCCTGCCTCACCTCACCTCCCTGCCTCACCTCACCTCCCTTGCCTCACCTCACCCTGCTTACCAATCCTTGCCTCATCCCTTCCCTCACATCTCACCCCACAGCACCCACCCCTCCCTGGTTCAACTAACTCCGCCCAACCACACCAGCACCACATCCCACCCCCAGCACCACATCCCAATCCCAGCACCACATCCCAATCCCAGCACCAAATCCCACCCCCACCACCACACCCCACCCCACCATATCCCACCCCCATCTTCCCACTACCACACCCCTACCACACCCAGAACTACTCCCCCACTACACCCACATCCCCCCACCCTCACCCTCCCCACCCCTCCCCACCCCCCTCACCCCTCAACGAGTTACAAGGCAGTGAAATGACCTTCAGAGTCCCTACCATCCTTCTTAATGATGTTATTCTTGGTTAGTATGTTATTTCCGGCTTGATTACAGGAATTTTGTGTCGAGGTTGTGTAAATATAATTTGTCCGCCTGAAAGACTCTACAAACACGAGGGACGGATTAACCTTACCACTTGGTGATAATTCTTCCCCTCTCTCTCGTTAATGTTAAATAAATACGTCTTCGTCGTCTTATTAGGATTAACTTTATGGAATATTATTAAGGTTGTGATTTAGACTAACCTAACCTAGCCTAACCTAACCTAACCTAACCTAACCTAACCTAACCTAACCTAACCTAACCTACTCTACCCTACCCTACCCTACCCTCAGTGAATCTCAGATAAATTGGATAAACGTCGAACTTTTCTTCTCTTATTCCGGATTGCCAGTCACGAGGAGGCTAATCTTCATTCCTACTTCCTTGGAATTGGGAATGATGACGTCACAAGATGTTACTCCCTCAAAGGTATAGTGATAATCGGGAATTATTCAGTTTATTCCTATTATTTTCTCACAGGTCACCATAAGTTAATTTCCTGGATATTACCCAAAAAAACATTAATAAATTAACCTAAAAATAATGAAAAATAATGATAAACACAAGAAATAAACACCGTTAACATAAAATATGAAAAATAAACACAAATGAACCTTAAATCGACCCTAAGAAACATATTAACACGTTAAGTCTGTTGATGATTCGGAGTAAATAACAGAAATACTCCCAAGTGACGAGAGAGAGAGAGAGAGAGAGAGAGAGAGAGAGAGAGAGAGAGAGAGAGAGATTATTTCAACACAAACATTTAAAATAAATAAATACACATAACATATCCCCAAATAAAACACACTGAGGTTAATTAAAGACGTTACATCACATTAATACTCTTCTCAACAGGTGAATATTATCGACTCATTATCAAGCTCTAGGTAACTGCCCACCTGACGAACACACCTGACAATACAGTAAGTAAATACCCGATAGTCATAACACAAGACGTAATGAAGGTAATATTGCTCCCCGAGGCCACAGCAGCAGGTAATATCCCTCCTCCAGACCACAGCAGTAGGTAATATCCATCTCCCAGACCACAGCAGCAGGTAATATCCCTCCCCCAGACCACAGCAGCAGGTAATATCTCTCCCCCAGACCACAGCAGGTAGGTAATATCCCTCCCCAGACCACAGTAGCAGGTAATATCCCTCCTCCAGACCACAGCAGCAGGTAATATCCCTCCCCAGACCACAGCAGCAGCAGGTTATATCCTCCTCCAGACCACAGCAGTAGGTACATCCATCTCCCAGACCACAGGAGCAGTAATATCTCTCCCCAGACCACAGCAGCAGGTAATATCTCTCCCCAGACCACAGCAGCAGGTATATCCCTCCCCAGACCACAGCAGCAGGTAATATCCCTCCCCAGGCACAGCAGCAGGTAATATCCCTCCTCCAGGCCACAGCAGCAGGTAATATCCCTCCCAAGACCACAGTAGCAGGTAATATCCCTCCCTCAGACCACAGCAGCAGGTAACATCCTCCTCAGACCACAGCAGCAGGTAATATCCCTCCCCCAGACCACAGCAGCAGGCAATATCCATCTCCCAGACCACAGAAACAGGTAATATCCCCCAGATCACAGTAGCAGTAATATCCCTCTCCCAGACCACAGCAGCAGGTAATCTCCCCTCAGACCACAGCAGCAGGTAATATTCTTTCCCAGACCACAGCAACAGGTAATATCCCTCCCCAGACCACAGCAGCAGGTAATATCTCTCCCCAGACACAGCAGCAGGTAATATCCCTCCTCCAGACCACAGCAGCAGGTAATATCCTCCCCAGACCACAGCAGCAGGTAATATCCCTCCCCAGACCACAGCAGCAGGTAATATCCCTCCCTCAGACCACAGCAGCAGGTATGTCCCTCCCCAGACCACAGTAGCAGGTAATATCACCCTCAGACCACAGCAGCAGGTAATATCCTCCTCCAGACACAGCAGCAGGTAATATCCCCCCCTCAGACCACAGCAGCAGGTAATATCCCTTCCCCAGACCACAGCAGCAGGTAATATCCCTCCTCAGACCACAGCAGCAGACCAGACATCTCCCCAGACCACAGCAGCAGGTAATATCCCTCCCCCAGACCACAGCAGCAGGTAATATCTCCCTCAGACCACAGAAGCAGGTAATATCCTCCCCAGACCACAGCAGCAGATAATATCCCTCCCCAGACCACAGTAGCAGGTAACATCTCCTTTCAGACCACAGCAGCAGGTAATATCCTCCCTCAGACCACAGCAGTAGGTAATATCCCCCCCAGACCACAGCAGCTGGTAATATCCCTCCCTCAGACCACAGCAGCAGGTAATATCCCTCCCCCAGACCACAGCAGCAGGTAATATCCCTCCCCCAGACCACACAGCAGCAGGTAATATCCCTCAGACCACAGAAGCAGGTAATATCCCTCCCCAGACCACAGCAGCAGATAATATCCCTCCCCAGACCACAGTAGCAGGTAATATCTCCTTCAGACCACAGCAGCAGGTAATATTCTTCCCTCAGACCAAAACAGCAGGTAATATCCTCCTCAGACCACAGCAGCAGGTAATATCCCTCCCCAGACCACAGCAGCAGGTCCCATCCTCCCCAGACCACAGCAGCAGGTAATATCCCTCCCCAGACCACAGCAGCAGGTAATATCCCTCCCCAGACCAGCAGCAGCAGGTAATATCCCTCCCCAGACCACAGCAGCAGGTAATATCTCCCCAGACCACAGCAGCAGGTAATATCCCCCCCAGACCACAGCAGCAGGTAATATCCTCCCCAGACCACAGCAGCAGATAATATCCCTCCCCAGACCACAGTAGCAGGTAATATATCTCCCTCAGACCAAAGCAGCAGGTAATATTCTCCTCAGACCACAGCAGCAGGTAATATCCCTCCCCCAGACCACAGCAGCAGGTAATATCCCTCCCTCAGACCACAGCAGCAGGCAGACCATAGCAGCAGGTATCCTCCCCAGACCACAGCAGCAGGTAATATCCCTCCCCCAGACCACAGCAGCAGGTAATATCCCTCCCCCAGACCACAGCAGCAGGTAATATCCCTCCCCAAGACCACAGCAGCAGGTAATATCCCTCCCCCAGACCACAGCAGCAGGTAATATCTCCCCTTAAGCCAGATAAACCACTCCTCCTGAACCAACTCTGGATTTATATGCTCCCTAATCTTCCTTGGGACATCCTCCTTCAGGTTGGCAACAGATCCAAAGGGTGAATCACAATCGTTGACAGATTAAAAGCCGCGTTTCATATGTGAATCTCTCTCACTCGACGGGAGAGAAGACAAGAGGTCATCAATTCCATCTCTGTCTGATCTTATGAGTTCGTAATGTGATCCTCTTCAGTTGGAGTCTTGCAAATCCAAAAAAAAAAAAAAAAACTTGAAGTCACCTTTGTCAGAACGTGTCTTTGGTGGCAGTGATGGTAGAGCGTTTATTTTGTCCGTAATGTAAGCTGCTGTTATCATCGTCACTGTCACCATCACTGTCACCATCATCACCATTCGTTATCTCTGTCATATCAGTCAAATCAACTTAGGAAGTAAACTCTCTCCCTCTTAAAACCTGAAGTTATTTCGAGGCGTTACACAGGTTAAGGGAGATGGCGGAAGGAGGTGGGAGTGAGGAAGAGGAAGGAGGCGGTGGTGGTGGTGGTGTGGAGGAGGAGGAGGAGGAGGAGGAGGAGGAGGAGGTGGTGGTGTGTGGTGGATAGAAGAGGAGGAGGAGGAGAAGGAGGGGGAGAAAAAAAAGATGAGGAGAAAGAGGAAATAAGAAGAGCTGAGATGAGGTGGTTCCGACTAGCCAGACGTCTTTGATGAAGGCAGAGGGAGTCGACAAACCTTTTAGAAATTCAATTAACCTTTAATGGTATCTCTCATTTTTGACGCCAATTTTAGACCTCCTCGGCTTAGTGAAGATCTTACAACTGCTACTTCTTTCTTCTTTCATTCTCTTACTATTTAATAATGTAGATTTTCTTTCATTTCTTTAGAGGAGGATGAAAGAAAAGGAAGAAAAATTATTGTGTGTATTTCTGTTGGGGTAAAGTGTGTGTGTGTGTGTGTGTGTGTGTGTGTGGGTGTGTGTGTGTGTGTGTGTGTGTGTGTGTGTGTGTGTGTGTGTGTGTGTGTGTGTGTGTGTGTGTGTGTGTGTGTGTGTGTGTGTGTGTGTGTGTGTGTGTGTGTGTGTGTGTGTGTGTGTGTGTGTGTGTGTGTGTGTGTGTGTGTGTGTGTGTGTGTGTGTGTGTGTGTGTGTGACAGTATCAACATACCTGGCGTATTTTCCTTCCTTTAACCACAACATATAACTAATTGCACTATAGATGGCAGCAGCACTGCATAACACGATACCCAAGAAGCTGTTACATGCATGATGATAAATACTACAACGTTATAAGCAAAATTAAACCTTTCCAAATATATAAGACTATTTCACTTTTTTTTTTTTTTGTACAAAGTTTTCACTCTTAGGAAAGTGCACATAACTTTCTTTTATCCTTGTAGCTAAACTTTCACCTGACTTTCAGACTGTCAGAGCGAAATCGCCGACAGCTTTCTCCCCAAAAAAATATCCCCGGTCCTACACCTGGCAATTTAGGATAAACGATTATAAAATTTGACTTTCCTTCAAAACATCAATGTATTTACTCCTGAACCTCACCTCACCTCATATGTCTGTCTGTCTGTCTGTCTATCTGTCTGTCTGTCTGTCTGTCTGTCTCAATACTGTCTTGGGAACCTCGGACTAAACCAAAGACGGAGAGGTGGTCAGAGGATGTTTCAATACCTGTAAAGTTTCCATGTTGCTCTGTTGAATAAGTTATCTGGAGCATATCAGGACATGGCAGTATGTTGTGGAGCATAAGTGAGAGTTATAGAGCGTGAATGAAGGTTGTGGAGCATGAGTTGTGGAGCGTGACTTGGTGTTGTGGAGCATGAGTTGTGGAGAGTGACTTAGTGTTGTGGAGCATGAATGAGAGCTTATAGCGTTAACGAAGGTTGTGGAGCATAAATGAGAGGAGTGGAGCATGTCAGCATTGATTTGTCTAATATTTTTTGTTATTCTATTCGGTATCAAGAGCATTAAAAAAATAATTGGAAGACAAATACTACTACTACAACTCATAATAATAATAATAATAATAATAATAATAATAATAATAATAATAATAACAACAACAATCATAATAGAAATAAAATCACATGAATTTAGCCAAGAAAGTGTTATACCACATTACCCATTTCGACTTATCTACGTTCCGTCGGTCTGATACTTTCAAGAGGTCGAAAAGCCAGTTTAAATATAGCCATTAAACCCGCCTTACGAGATAATCCAGCTTCTATAATGGCACTGTACGTCATCGAGGGAGGGAGGGAGGGAGACCAAACTTCTCCAGCAGGGATATTTTTGGCTAGAACCTGACACCCGGCTACGAAGAGGGGGGAGGGGGGAGTGACGAAAAGTGGGAGGGGGTGAGATGAGAGGGGAAGAGATGTTGGGATAGAGCGGTGACGACGAGGAGGAGGAGGAGCAAACGGAAGAGGAGGAGCAAACGGAAGAGGAAATGGGTCGATGAAGGAAGGGGGTTGGTAGAAAGAGGAGATATTGAGGGAGGAGAAGAGAGGGTGAAGGAGGAGGAACAGGAAGAGGAGGCGATGTAGATACAGAAACACATTGAAGGAGAAGACAGCTAATAATAACAGTAATGTCCCTCACAAATGGGGGAAAAAAATACCACCCAAAAATAATTATTAAAATACCGAGTGGAATTTTCGTGCCAAAATATCGCTGTGCAACACCTGAGAGGATGGGGGTGGGGGTAAGGGAGGGACCTGGGAGAGTTGTGAGGGAAGGAGGGAGAGGAGTGAGTGGAGATGGGTAAGTTGTTATGGTGAGAAGATAAGTGAAGGGGGTGATAGTGGTGAGGGAGAGAGATATGGTGAAGAGCTGTGACGTCCATTGTGAATTTACTTTAAGAAACCCGGACCATATAATACTCTTCCCTGGACTTTAGGAACTGTGATTTAGTGAGATTTCATGAATATTAATACTTTTACGAGCGTTCAGAGAGCAGTGTTTTTTTAAGCCTCTTTCCAAACAAAAAAAACGTGAGAAAAAAAAAACTAGTGAGGTGTTTTAACCGGTTTCTGCGAGGCTGTTTTTTCTTCTTCTCCTCCTCCTCCTCCTCGTTTTATCAATATTTGTATCCTCGCCTCCTTCTTCACAAGTAGGCCAAGTTATTTATGGAGTGCAGTTTTTTTTTGTCTCTTTGGGAAGTTTAAAAATGTGTTTAGAATTTTCCTGTTAATTTGGAAATGAAAAATAAGGAGTAGAGTTGTGGTACTGTCATGAAGGAGATGGTTTAAATATTCACACATGTACGTCGCAGTAATGCAAGACGTACACACGACCACACACATACGCACGCAGTTTATTCCAAGTCTCTTCCATACGTGAACCAAATTATAGATATAAGTATACAGTGTTATAACCGTGTACAACCACCTACAACTACCCACAATTATCCTCAATTACTTACTTCTCACAACTGATCACAACTACCCACATCTAACTACAACAACAATCTACAACTGCCCACAACTACCCACAATTAATCACAGCCACCCACAACTACCCACAACCACCAACTACTACTCAAAACTACCCACAACCACCCACAAACTCCCACAACTGCTCACAACTACCCACAAGTTCTCCACTCACTGCTATGTTTACACAGAGAATAACCTGACCATATAATCCCATTGATGTGCTCTTAGTTGTATGTCTGTCCCTCTACAACTAAAGTCTTTAAGCTTGTACTCCATGACTTCTAAAACAACTCTCAAAGCTTTAATTAATTCAGCTTAATGCCAAAAAATACATAAACATAGCTTTAAACATTCATAGGACTTGTACATAAATTTCTCAATGCAAAAAAAATCCTTTAAACGCATTAAACAAAAACCCTTCAGTGTACTCAACAAAATCCTTCAGCATACTAAATTGATGCCTTTTAACTTGTTAAACAAAAGTCCCAATACACGTTAAAAAAAGTCCAATACGTAAACAAAAGCCCTAACACATTAAACAAGAGCCCTTTGCACGGAATAAACAAAAACCCTTCGACAGAGTTAACAAAAGCCAGTAATCAACCGTAAAATCGTCCTAAGGCAATAAGCTGCAAGGGAAAACAAATGAAGAATCCATGCGAGAGGATCATTAAAGGTTTAATTGAATTTCCAAGAGAGTCTGAATTGAACCTTTGATGGGTCGGTAGTATCAAACGCCTGTGCCGGGGCCCTGCTGTGACCAGTGACTCAACTTAATCACGTTTTAGAAGGATTGCAAAGAGAGGTTGTCCCCAAGTGTGAAGTCGAGGTAGATGTACGATATTCTTGTGTGTGTGGGTGTGGGTGGGTGTGGGTGTCTCCTACCCCGCAGCGTCGAGTAGCGGTTCGTGTTGCACAGTAGAAGGTCATGTTGCTGTGTGTGTGTATTTACGTTGGGTTCATGCTTGGGTACATACAGGTCACGTACCATAACGTAAGGTCATGTTCCTACCAGTATCAAGGTCATGCTTTGCAGTGTCTAACCTAACCTATAAGTTATCTTGAAGTTATTACATTATAAAGGCTGACTGTAATGTAAATATGACAGTGTTTATGTAAATATTCAGTACATATTTTTTTCTTTTAATTCCTGTCATATATATATCACGTTGTAAAAACATTCAGTAGATGGTATTCAGTATAATGTTGTTTTAATATTTCAACCATGATGATAATATATGAGACGTGTTGATGTTGGCTTTAGATGTATGACCAAGTTAAAAAGGTAGAGTTAACAAAATGTTTATCACACTTATAATTTTGATGGATTTTGTTCTAATTTTTTTCTTATTAATTTAAGTAGAACGAGAGAGTAATTATTTTACTAGCAAATATTCTGTCTATTTCTATTAAAACGAAACTATTTATTTTACATTATCTGAATAACACAGGTTTTAATAGACACCTTACTAACGATCCTTACCTGAAGTTCAATTAAATACATAAACTCACACCTGTAATTAAAAGAAAATCAACATTAATAATATCATTCGTTAACAACAGACGATATAAATCATAAGACGAAATTAAAGTCTTGTTTCTCAGAAATTACAGAAGTCATTTATGTAGTCGAGTAACAAACTGTAAGCGATTCAACTTAAATTTTTTCACCGATTTACCTTGATTTAATATATAATAAATGGGCGAATTTAGACAGGTAAATGGCCACCATGAAGCGACTGGTCATCCTTTGTCATCTCTTGTCTTCGTCTTGCTGAAGTAAAGAGAAATAAAATAGTTATATAAATATTCTTTTGTAAATTTCTTGTGTGTTTTCGTTTCAATTGAATTCCTTTGCCAACCATTTATTTCTTTTTTTATTGCTTTTGTGGGTATTTGTTTTAGCGGATTGTGGCGTTTGTTGCTTGTTTACTTGTGAGGGTCTTATTTTGAGGTGGGGAAGGTAAGGAGGAGGGTCTTATATTTCTGTACCCTGTGACCCTGTTATTGTAGTCTTGTTTTTTCTTTACCGGTTATGATTATTCTCATCTTTCTTACGTCTGTGATTCTATTATTTATTTGTTATTTTGTTATGTACTTGTTTGTTTGTTTATTTTATTTGTCTTTACGATGGGGAAGGATAATTATTATGTTTCTTTATCTTTCATCATTTATTTTGTACAGTTCTTTTCATCTTTTACTTGTCTATCCTCCTCTTATCTTTCCTTCCCCATCCCCATCTACTTGAACCCCTTCCTTAGTTACTTTTCTTCTCTCTCTCCTCCTCCTCCTTCAACCTCTCCCATCCTTCCTCCTCATCTTCCTCTTCCTTCTACTCCGTCCTACATTTCCCTCCTACTTCTCCTCCTACTCCTTCCCATTTTCCCCTTCTCCTTATCCTTCTTCTACCCCCTCCTTCCCCTTCTCTTCTCCCTCTTCCTCCTCCTCACCTGACTGATACCTGTTGAGATGGAAACAAAATCCCTTGTGTAAATATTATCACTAAGTTGTCTAGCAGCATCCGGGGTGAAACATGACGTCTTCTGGGGGTGCGGGAGGACGAGAAAGAGGAGGAGGAGCACGGGGAGATGGAGGTGTTGGTGATGATGATGAAGAAGAAGGGAGGAGGTGGAAGAGGAACAATGGGAGCAGAAGGGGAAACAGGGAGAGATGGAGTAATACACAACACGTCCAAAACTACAACACCATCTACAACTTTCATCATACAACCAGTGTTATAATTACTTTCGTATGATGTATAATGAATGACTTGTATTTACACATCTCCTGGGTGAGTTTCCTCGTACTTTACTGATATTATTTGATCCTTATTATAAAGAGAACTATTAGTATATGTTTTAAGATTGATATATGGAGCCATAATCATCACTCAATTCCTGCTGAATGTTATATATCATTCTTATATCATTGACAGAAAGTAAAGTAATATATATAATTTTTTTGGTAGTTTTTGAGTTATTATCTTTTGTTATATTCAGGGATGTTGATATATTGTAAGGGCATAGGGGCATTTTTATCTGGGTTGTGGCATAGGTCATATATCAGGTACAGTGAGTATTGTCCGTCTTGTGTCTTTTGTAAACGAGTGAATCGGGTTTCTGGTAAGTCACTCGGTCGATCCATCACAAAGAGTCGGTTAATTGTGTTTTTTGATTGGTTCTGAGAGGTTGGGGGGTGAGGGAGGGGAGGGAGGGAGGGGGCGAAGAGAAGGTGAGAAAAGCAGTGGGAGATGATGGAATGGGGAAGGGACATCAGGTGTGAGGGAGGAAGATGTAGGGGAATAGGTGAGGGAGAGGGGGCAAGGGTGGGTGGAGGGATGGGGGTGACGTGGAGGGATGGAGGAAGGGGTGAAGTGGAAGGGGATGGTAGAAGGAGGTGGAAGAGGTAGGGGTGGGGGAGGAGGTGGTAGAGCATTGAAAGAGCTTACATTTGTCAAGATAAGTATAGTCTTCACTAATTGGTAGGTGTCAGGGGAAGTGGATGAGGTCCCCGATAACCATCAAAGTTTCCTCATTAATTACACTCACTGTATTAGACCCCGCCTGACTGTGTCTGCTGTTGAAACACATTTTTTTTTTCATTACCACAAATTATGACTAAGTGGTACCTTACAGCCACACGACTGTAACTAAGTGGCACCTAACAGCAACACGACTGTAACTAAGTGGTACCTTATAGCAACACGACTGTAACTAAGTGGCACCTTACAGCAACACGACTGTAACTAAGTGGTACCTTACAGCAACACGACTGTAACTAAGTGGCACCTTACAGCAACACGACTGTAACTAAGTGGTACCTTATAGCAACACGACTGTAACTAAGTGCCACCTTACAGCAACACGACTGTAACTAAGTGGTACCTTACAGCAACACGACTGTAACTAAGTGGCACCTTACAGCAACACGACTGTAACTAAGTGGCACCTAACAGCAACACGACTGTAACTAAGTGGTACCTTATAGCAACACGACTGTAACTAAGTGGTACCTTACAGCAATAACTGTAACTAAGTGGTACATTACAGCAACACGACTGTAACTCACTAAGTGGTACCTTAAGCAACAGGAAAAGTTAAGAAGATACACTATGTCATTAAATAGTTTGGTGGTCATTAAGACAACACTGATGAAGTAGTTAGCTGGACCACCTCACGTGATGACCGATAAAAGCACAGGTGGGGAGACTTGTAGTGGTTAAAGAGACGTTTGAGAGAGAGAGAGAGAGAGAGAGAGAGAGAGAGAGAGGCGGGTGACGTAATGTCCTTATGTGGAATATTAATACAAAAAAGATTACACCACAACTTGTCAAACACTTTGCAGAATTCATCTTAGTTTTGACGTCACATGTTATCAACTGAGGGTGAAGACCACGCCAAGGATCATGTACACATAACTCCTTAGTTACTCCTCCTGACGTGCTCTGCTGGCCACTCCTCCCAGGGTCTGTGTACTGGGCCCATACCTGTGTGAGTCGCTTAAGGTAATGTTACCTGAATGCTCATCACTCGTGAGTGTTAACAGGCGTGTTTTTACCTTTACAATATATATATATATATATATATATATATATATATATATATATATATATATATATATATATATATATATATATATATATATATATATATATATATCATACTAAATATTGTGTTCGGGGTCAAATTGGTCTGACATTCACAGATCGTAGTAATCTTTGTGGATTCAGCCAATGTAATCATAATCAGCTTTTTTTTTTAATTTTACATTTATTTTAATGAATTTTAGATTTTTGTATTTTCCGATTAATTAACGTAACAGTAATACTATTTCATGTTTGATTAAAATTTAATAATTTATTTATGTACAAGTTACCAAGATTATTTGTCATATCGTTGTGACCTCGTGCCCTGAGGATTTTCTGGGGTGGTACTATGTTAACGTGTGTAAAATGGAAAGAACATTGAAAACCTAACAAAAACAAACACACACACACACACACACAAACACACACACACACAAACACACGAGTCTTGTGCACAGGTTCCAAACATGAGGCAGAGACGTGTCCGCCATCGACCTGATCACAGTATGTTTCCCTGCCTTAGGGTTTCCTCCTCAGGCGACAAACGACTACAATATCTCCTCAATATATAAGTACCAGGAGAGTGTGTAGGAGCCATCACAGTCTGAGGCTGATGTGACCGTGCCAATAACGAAGGGAGTGTTGGGGGTGTCTAAAGTGACCAATACCATCATCACCATCATCACCATCATCACCATCAACCTCGTCAAGCCCTTCTTCTTCATCACCATGATTACCACTGCTAAGAACGCTATCATTACCACCCTCATGCACTATAATCACTGTCAGCACTATCATTACCATCACACATCACTACAGACCACAATCACCACTACACACCACCACATACCATTACCACATACCACTAGGCCACCACACTCCACCACCACCACCACACACCACCACCACCACACACCACCACCAACCACCACCACCACACACCACCACCACACACACCACCACCACCACCACCACACACACCACACCACCACCACACACACCACCACCCACCACCATCACCACCACCACACCACCACCACCCACCACACACCACCACCACCACACCACCACCACACCACACCACCACACCACCACACCCACCACACCACACACACCACCACCACCACCACCACCACCACAAACCACCACACATCCACTACCCACACACCATCACCACACACACCACCAGGCCACCACACACCACCAGCACCACACACCACCACCACACACCACCACCACCACACACCACCACACACCACCACCACCACCACACCACCACACACCACCACCACCACCACCACACACACCACCACCACCACCACACCACCACCACACACCACCACCACCACCACACACCACCACCACCACCACCACCACCACACACCACCACCACACACCACCACCAACCACCACATACCACCACACACCACCACCACACACCACCACCACACCACCAACACACACCACCAACACACCACCACCACACCACCACCACCACACCACACACCACCACCACACACCACCACCACCACCACACCACCACCACCACCACACACCACCACCACCACACCACCACCTACCACCACCACACACCACCACCACACCACCACCACCACCACCACACACCACACCACCACCACCACACACACCACCACCACCACACACCACACCACCACACCACCACCACCACACACCACCACCACCACACCACCACCACACACACCACCACCACCACACCACCACCACCACACCACACCACCACACACCACCACACCACCACCACCACCACACACCACCACCACACCACCACACACCACCACCACACACACCACCACCACACACCACCATCACACACCATCACACACCACCACCACACACCACCACCACCACCACACACCACCACACACCACCACCACACACCATCCACACACCACACAACCATCACCACACCACCACCACACACCACCACACACACCACCACACACCACCACACACCACCACACACCACCACCACCACACACCACCACCACACCACCACCACACCACCACCACACACCACGCCACACCACCACCACCACACCACCACCACACACCACCACCACACACCACCACCACACACCACCACACATACCACCACCACACCACCATCACCACACACCACCACCACATACCATCACCACACACCACCACCACATACCATCACCACACACCACCACCACATACCATCACCACACACCACCACCACATACCATCACCACACACCACCACCACACAGCGCCACCACATACCCATACCCCCTTCCATCAGAGTAAAGGCCCGGAGAATATTACTTGTGAGAAGTTGAGGCGGAAGTCAGACTTGGTTCACTGTGTAGGAGTTTATAATTGGATTAAGTGAACAAGTGCCAGGCCGATAAACACGGTCGCTGGCAGCCTCAGTACCCGGTAAGTGGACCACACACCTGCTGCTGTTATAGTTAAAGCTGAAATTACTGAGTTAAAAGCACTTTTAAATTTAGTTAAAAGTGAAAGTCGTATACACAGAAATGTTATTAAAATTATTGCTTAATATTTATATGAAGCTTAATATTTAAAATTCAGTTATAAACTAATTTACGAATTCAATTAAAATCATATGCATAAAATTTTGATGTCTTGAAATCAGACCGTTGGAGGTTAGTTAAGACCATATGCTTAGGATTTATTGGAAATTTTGACATGAATTGCTAAAAATACTAGCCAAAATTATGATGTTGAAGGTTTCACAAATCGTCATTATAACTAAACCTATTTTCCTTTATAAATCTTAAATAAATACACCTTCACATTTTTTACATAATATGAGTACTTTATCTTTTAATTGGAGGTGTGTCGATGTGCCTGGCAGCCTGTTAGGTGGATTCAGTACACAATAAACAAGGATGCAATATCGGCGGCACTACACTTGATCGGAATCACTACCTCAACTATAAAATTAGGTACCCGTTCACAGCTGGGAAAAACTGGGAGTGTCTAGAAAGCGAAACAACGACAATTAGAATATAACACAACCTCTACATCCACCCTTCCACCACATCCCTAAATATACTGAATTAAATAGTTAAAAATGTAAAAAAAAAAAAAAATATATAAAATATATCCATTTTTAGAGTCATTTTCAAAAGCCAGAGTCACACGTCGGATTTCATTGGAGAATAATCTTAGTTTGACGTGATCGCGTGGTATAAGCCCTGCAAGGAATAATTGGCTGTGTCGTGCAGAGCCTCATGAAAGATGTAAGAAAATCTACGCGTGACCCGAGACATCTTGAGAGAAAATTATACCAGACAGTATTATAAGTTAGTGGCTGGACTCTGGTGTAACGGTGGTATGGTGTGAGATTGTAGTGTGGTGTATGGTTATGGCTGGTGGGCTGTGGTGTAGTGTTATGTGGTATAAATTGATGTGGTATAATGTGGTGTAGTATAATGTGGCGTGGTGTGATGTAGGGGTATGGCTGGTGTGGATGTGGTGCAGTGTGTGTGCTATTTACAGTACTGTCAATAACAATTTCAAAGTCAACCACTGTGGCGAAAATCATTACCACTAAACCTCCACATTTATGCTACATAATACTGTCATTACCACTTGGACCAATATTACCACTTGGATCAATATTACCACTTGGATCAATATTACCACTTGGACCAATATTACCACTTGGATCAATATTACCACTTGGATCAATATTACCACTTGGATCAATATTACCACTTGGATCAATATTACCACTTGGATCAATATTACCACTTGGACCAATATTACCACTTGGACCAATATTACCACTTGGATCAATATTACCACTTGGACCAATATTACCACTTGGACCAATATTGCCACTTGGATCAATATTACCACTTGGATCAATATTACCACTTGGATCAATATTACCACTTGGATCAATATTACCACTTGGATCAATATTACCACTTGGACCAATATTACCACTTGGACCAATATTACCACTTGGACCAATATTACCACTTGGATCAATATTACCACTATAACAGCTGACTACCACAATTAATACTATTACGATAAATAATGACTACAATTGCTATTATAGTTACTAATATAAACATTGCCGTCATTATTATCAGTATTAATGTAACCAGTACTATCATTACTACTACTACTACTACCACCACGACTACTACCGCTACCACTGCCACCACTCCCTCTACCACCACTTCCTCTACTACTACGACCCCTATCACCACAACCACTACCCTTACCGCCACAACGGACGTACTGACGGACATATAAACGGACGAACGAACGGACGGGGACGCCTGAATAAACGGACTCAAGTTATTCCTGCTATAATGTAAGGTAAAGGAATTATTTAGCTAGCCTTAGTCTATAACTATAACCCTGTTTACTGCATCACTCTGGGTCATATGTTGGATAATTTACACTTATTTTCGTCGTATGTTGGATGATTTACACTTAACCTGGTCGTGTGTTGGATGATTTACACTTATTTTCGTCGTATGTTGGATGATTTACACTTAACCTGGTCGTGTGTTGGATGATTTACACTTATTTTCGTCGTATGTTGGATGATTTACACTTAACCTGGTCGTGTTGGATGATTTACACTTATTTTCGTCGTATGTTGGATGATTTACACTTAACCTGGTCGTGTGTTGGATGATTTACACTTATTTTCGTCGTATGTTGGATGATTTACACTTAACCTGGTCGTGTGTTGGGTGATTTGCATTTACTTGGTTGTGTGTTGGATGATTTACACTTAAGTTAGTCGTGTATTGGGTGATTTACATTAATTTAACTTAATATTTACACTAGTTTGGGAGTTTGGTTTACTGCTTTATACGAGCTAGGTCATGTCTATAGATTTACAGTAACTAGATGATTGACATAAATATTTACACTAACTAAACCATTTTTATGATATTTTTCACAACCTTGACTGCTTATTTACACTCGCTAGACCGTTTTATTGATAGTACCTAGACCGTTTTGTTTACACTACCAAGACCAAGGACCACTTTACGAATCCTCGGTCTCTTCAGTACCACGTATGGTCTTTCTGCGTAATAAGTGAAAAACAAAATAGCCTTGCCTCCTCATTCCATATTCTCAAGTATAAACAAAAATATGTCACTGAGAATATTCAACCGTGGAATAAAGTTAGAATTCTGAAATAAGCCTCTGAACTATCGCTATTTTATACAAGCAACACACACACACACACACACACACACGCAATACAAAAGGAATACTACTTACTTAAAAACCCTCTTCCACTATTATTAACACCACAAGACTCTCATAGCAAAACACATAAATGCAATACTTCCTTTCTTTCTTGAAACTTAAGCTTCAACTGTAGCAGACAGCAGACTCGTCCTTAATTAAACAGCAGAATTTAATTTCTATGCAGCAAGTGGCGGACTTTGCATAATGAGAAGCTGTGAGACAAAGGATGCATGAGAAGGAAAAAATGAGAGAAATTATTTTGTGGAGACCTTAAGGAACCATTACCCGAGTTTCTCTGCTTTTTGAGTAAGAGAGAGAGAGAGAGAGAGAGAGAGTTTCTTTAAGTCGATTTTCTTTTTCCGGGATCTTTTAGCATTTTTCAGGGGGTCTTTGTGTGTGTGTGTCTTTAATTCTCTTCATTACTTATTGTCTTCTTTCTTTCTTATCTTTCTTTTTATCATGAAGTCTTTGATTCTGTCATCCTCATCAAAGTAAAAAAAAAGACTCGTCTCTTTCCACTTATTTCTTCAAGGAATATTTTTATTTCTTTATATCCGGCTGGAGTCTCTCTCTCTCTCTCTCTCACACCCACCTACCTATCTTACCCCCCTATCCCTCACCCCTCACCTCTTACCACCTCCCCTTACCCTCACCCCTCACCACCTCCTTACCCATCACCCCTTCACCCCCTCACCCTTCACCCCCCTCACCCCCTCACCCCTCACCCCACTCACCCCCTCACCCCTCACCCCTCCCTTACCCTCACCCCTCACCCCCTCACCCCTTCACCCCCTCACCCCTCACCTCCTCACCCCTCCCACCTCCCTCACCCTTCACCCCCTCACCACCTCCCCTTACCCACTCACCCCCTCACCCCTCACCACCTCACCCCCTCACCCCTCACACAGCACCACTTATACATTCTCAAACAATAAACACTTTCTTCTTGGCATTTCCTTAAAAATAAAAAGCACTAACACAATTTTATTTGGTTCGCCGCCCCCGAGAGAAGAAACATTTCTCGTGTTCCTATTATTATTCTTCTTGTTTTATTTTTATTTTTATTAGAATTAGTATTTTGGTTATTGTTATTTTGTTATCGTTATCCTTATTATCATTATTTTCAACGTATCACAATCATTCCAAAATTGTTTCATACGAGCCAAACATTGTGAATAAAACAGCATGGTATTTATACATATACGTACACTAAAAGGTTTTCGGTGTGTGTTTGTGTGTGTGTGTGTTTGTGTGTGTGCATGGGTGTGTATGTGTGTATGTGTCTTGTTTTTGAATAACCATAAAGCCTTTGTAAGCTGTTCTGGACAACCCGGGAAAACAAGTGTAAAAGCACGACGTAAAAAATATGGTGAGCTCTTGTCAACGGAGACGAAAGTGAATGTTTTGTGGCGGTGTTGTTTTTTGAAGGTGTAAGTCTAGAGTCATGATGGGAGTTGTGTAGTGAGGATTAGGGGTGAGTTTACCTTATAGTTAGGGAGTGTGAGGGTGGAGGTGTGAGGGAGGGGGTGTGAGTGTGAGGTAGGGGTGGGGGTGTGAGGGTAGGGGTGAGGGAGAGGTGAGGCCACAAGGTAGAGGTCGTCCCACAGGCCTCTCCACCACCTTTTACGGTGTTTCAGGGCATAATGGAGGAGGTAATGGAGGCCACCTTCCTTCCACCTCCTCCTCCTCTTCCCCCTCTCTTCCTCCTCTTCCACCTCCTCCTCTTTCCTCTCTTCTTCCTCCTCCTCCTCCTCCCCTTCTCCCCCCTTCTCCTCCCCTTCTCCTTCCCCTTCTCCTCTCCTCCTTCTCTTCCTCCTTCTCCTCCTCCTTCTCCTCCTCCTCTCCTCCTCCTCCTCCTTCTCCTCCTCCCTCCACCTCGTCCCCTTCTCCTCCTCCTCCACCTCGTCCCCCCTCTCTCTCCTCCTCCACCTCTTCCTCCTCCATTTCTTCTTCCTCCTCCTCGTCCTCCTTCCCCCCCCTCCTCCTCCTCACCATTCACTCCTCACTCACCACCCCCCTCCTCACCCCTCCTCCTCACTCACCCCTCACTCACCCCTCACCACTCACCCCTCACCCTCACCGTCCTCACCCCACTCACTCACTCACCCTCACTCCTCCCACCACTCCACCACCTCACTCAACTTCCTCACTCACCACCACTCACTCACCCTCCTCCTGACTCACCACTCACTCACACCCTCCTCCTCCCACCCCACACCCTCACCACCCTCCTCACCCCACCACTCCTCCCACCACTCACTCCTCACTCCCACTCACCACCTCACTCCTCCTCCTCCCTCACCCTCCTCCTCACTCACCACTCACCCGCACTCATTCCTGCTCCTCACTCACCACTCCTCCTGACTCACCACTCACTCACCACTCACTCACCACCCTCACTCCCCTCCTCACTCCTCCTCACCACCACCACCACACCACCACCTCACTCTCACCCTCACCACCACTTCCTCCCTCACTCACTCCTCACTCACTCCTCACTCCTCACTCACCACTCACTCCTCACTCCTCACTCACCACTCACTCCTCACTCACCACTCACCACTCACTCCTCAATCACCACCACCTTCACCCTCACTATTCTTTTAATAATACAAGAATAAATATTTAATAAAAAAGGTTTAGCCAAAATGTAATTAGATGAAAAACTCACAAGAGTATTATAGCAGCAAATTACCTGGGGCTACCTGGAGGTATATTAATCACCTCACCTGTGACACCTTCTTCTCTGTTGCTCTCTCTTCCCCTTTCTCTCCTTTATCTCCTCCTCTTCTACTTCCTTCGTACCTCCTGCTTCCTTTCTTCCTCAACCTCCCTACTTCTCTTCTCCATCCGTATCCATACTTCTCATCTAGTATCCAAGGAACCTAATCTAACCAAACCTACCCTAACCTAACCTAATCTAACCTAATCTAACCTAAACAATGTACTAGAAATACTCTAACATTCAATGCCATGATATTCTTACCACTGAGGTCTGGTAAACACCCTTTGTGACCTCTACTCTGTAATCCTTTTTGCGCTACCGCTCACAGGAAGAGTATGTGGTGCACAATAAACTAGCTGCTGTCCGTGGCAAAATTCAAATTCCATTCCTTCATTCCTTACTTTCCAGAACAATCTCCTGCTCCTCCTTCTCCTCCTCTTCTTTGTCCTCCTCCTCCTTTTCTTCCTCCTCCTCCCACTCCTCAATCTCCTACCCCCCTACCTACTCCTCCTCCTCCTACCCCCTCCCTCCTCTAATCCTCCTCCTCTCCCCCCCTTTTCCTACCCCCCTCCTATCACCTTCTCTTCCTCCCACCTCCTACCTCTACCTCCCACCACCTCATACATGGAAGTCGTCTGAGCTATTACCCCTCCTCACCCCCACCACCCCTCCCCACCACTCCCCACCCCTCCCCAACCCTCCCCACCCCAATAAGTGTTCATGAAGGCAGGTTAGTTGGGTCGACCGCCTCCTCCCCTCTTCCTCCTCTTCCCCTCTTCCTCCTCTTCCCCCTTCAACCACCTCCCCTTCATCCTCTTAACCCCCCTTTAACCACCTCCAAGTTGCCTCAATGTCACGGAGGGGGGGGTCACTACTTGCCTCCCACAAGCTGCCCAGATTGAAGCCATTGTAGTGGTGGTAGTAAAGATCAATAATGTGTCGGTGTAATGGCTCGCTGTACTGTGTCATTATTCGTGATGTTATCGGAATGGTTGTTGTTGTTGTTGTTTTTGTTGGTGATTTTGTTGTTGTTTGTTGTTGTTATTGGTTGATGATTTTATTTGTTATCGTTGTTATTGCTATTTGGTTTTATTATTATTATTATTATTATTATTATTATTATTATTATTATTATTATTATTATTATTATTATTATTATTATTATTATTATTATTATTATTATTATTATTATTATTACTACTCCACTCACTTTAATAAACAGGCTTTACGCTCAAACTAGAATAGAAAAAAAAATTCGAGTTTTTAATCCAATTATAAACTGGACGCTCATTAATGTTGGAAAAAAATTATGTGGAGGTGACCTTTATACGTGAGACTGGTTCTATACATGTTAGTCTTTGGTCTCTCTCTCTCTCTCTCTCTGACCTTTCTTCCTCTTTTCATTTTTTTCTCTGCAGATTCTCTCTCCTTTCCTTTTTTTCTTTTTTCCCCGTTCTCCCTCCCTTCTTTCCCACATCTCCCCTCCCTCCCTCCAACCCTCCCTCCCTCCCTCCCTCCCTCCCTCCTCCTTCCCACTAGATCACACAGGTTGATTAAATAAAACTTTGCTGCACAGTTATCAGGTTATGTGAGAATTTCAAAACAAAAACCTGTAGCAGAAAATACAAAACACACACACACACACACACACACACACACACACACACACACACACACACACACACACATAAGCCAACAGAGGGAAACCAAAAACGACTCTTGATAAACCAAGGAAAAAACACCCAAAAATACCAACAACACAACTCGTTATCTTATATATTTCCCACTGTAAAATTTAATCCCTAAACCAATCGGACAAACCAAAACCAATCACATAAAACAAAACTAATCAGAGAAAACACACAAGAGGAAAAAGACATATTTTCTTTAGTATTAACGAGAACTTGGTCAATAAAACCCATAAAACGACACACAACTCGTAAGCTAAAACCCACGAACCACAATCTCCCTAGAATTCCCTACAAATTTCTCCCAAATCTCTTCAAAATCTACCCCAAAACCTCTTCATAATCTCTCCCAAAACTTCCCCAGAATCTTTCCAAAATCTTCTCCCAAAACTCCCCAGAATGTTTCCAAAATCTTCTCCCAAAACTCCCCAGAATGTTTCCAAAATCTTCTCCCAAATCTCCCCAGAATCTCTCCCAAATTTCCCCAAAACCTCTTCAAAATTTCCCTAAAATCTCTTACGTGCATGAGGTGTATTTCTCTCTATATTTAATTGCTGTTAACTAAGACATAATCACAATAATAACTAAATTCAAAACACAAACCATAAAAGTCGATAAAGAAATTATTTACCACAAACAGCAAACACAAATGACCACAAAAACAGCAACACGAACAACGGCAAAAACAGCAACACAAACAACGGCAAAAACAGCAACACAAACAACGGCAAAAACAGCAACACGAACAACGGCAAAAACAGCAACACAAACAACGGCAAAAACAGCAACACAAACAACGGCAAAAACAGCAACACAAACAACGGCTGAATTAGAAACACGAACAACGACATCAGCAATATTCGTGACCTCTGAGAAATCCTTTGGCCAGAGAGAGAAAGAAAAGGTTGGTGAGTAATTCGCAAGACTCCCCCAAGCAGTCAACACGGTCCGTGACGAGAGGATAAAGTGTTCCTCCGCCAGTCGTCACTATAAAAGGTTGGTCAGTGGTTCTGGCAGTCACGAGAGACTTACTTTGTCGGACTGGTGGACAACTGTCAACAGATTTCCGCACACACACACATACACACACACACACAAGAGGACTGACAGGACTGACACCTCCCCCCATGGCGCCTCTCTCTCACACAGACACCCACACGTCACCACCACCACCAATTCCGAGGTTTTTCCTCAGTAAACACGTGTATTAACTGATACGCTTACACGCTAACTCTCCCCACTGAATATTTTACCCACACGGCATTTACCCTGTCTCTCTGAGTTAGATAACAACTTTAGTTAAACACGAATGCTGAATTAAAGATAGCATGGATGATAGTGCTTGTGTAGACCGTGAAATTATGTATGATTTTCGTTCAGCTCACAGTCAAGATGTGTGTTTTTGCTGTCATAAATAATGTTTCGGTGCGCCTATGAGCCCCTTACCTCAATGCTTCTGATAACTTGTGGTGAATATAACCCATAAGAGTGAAAGAACATTAACACTGTTTATATATCTCCTTAATATCTAAATAAATCACATTTAACTTACCGAAATAGATATATAATCCACGAAACATAATGTCAACTATCTGTTATTCTCAAAATAAACATTCCTTCAATAAACATTAACACAATCTCAATAAACATATCCAAGTAAATATTTAATATACTACACATAATACAAATCTTCTATTTCTTTTTGATAATTGTGTCACTCCTGTTGTACAGTTAGGTTAGGTTAGGTTAGGTTAGGTTAGGTGTAGCGAGTGTTGGATGAGAGACTGGCGTGTATAATGTAAGCGTGGGTAGAAAAGAATCGAGAGGTTTCATTAATTATAGGAATTCTTTTTTTTTTTTAATTACAAGTAGCAAGGACAAAAAATAATAATAATTATGTATCTACTTGATCAGAGGGACTGTGTTTGGGTGGGTGAGAGAGAGAGAGAGAGAGAGGGAGAGAGGGAAGGGGGGAGGGAGAGAGAGAAACACCTTAGCAGGCCAAATACGTCTCTTACATTTCACCTGAACAGAAGAATGCATCTGTGGACACGACACATAATCCTCTTACCTAATGGACAAACTTGTATTATAATCTATTGGACTGTTACCTTACCTTTCCTTTCCTGACCCGACCCGACCCGACCCGACCCGACCCGATCTACTCCAACCCAACCTAACCTAACCTAACCTAACCTAACCTAACCTAACCTAACCAGTAGTAATTCCAAGGGTAGGATAACTTAGGATTCCAGGATACAGAAGGAAAGGGTCAGAAGGATTTGACGCCAACTGGGTTTTGTTGAAGCATGGGAAGAGGAAGGGTGGAGAGAGAGAGAGAGAGGGTGAAGAGGATTGAAAGATTATGGAGTGATTATGGTGAATGGGAGAGAGAGAGAAGAAGGAAGAGAGAGACAAAGACGAGGGGAAAGAGGATAGGGGGGGTGTGAAGGATGGTAGGAGAAAATGGGAGGGTGGGTGAGAGAATGGGAAGGAGGGAGGCTGGATGGTTGGGTGAAAGAGTAGAAGGTGGGAGGGTGAGAGAAAGGGAGGGTATCATGGAAGATGGGAGGGATTATAGGGGGGAAGGGTAAAAGGGTGAGAGGGTAACGGAAAGGAGGTGGCAGGGAGAGTGAGGGGCTGGAAGCTGAGAGGGTGAGAGGAAGCAAAAAAAAATGGTTACAGACAGACACATACTCAGACAATAACACACTCACAATGATGATGGTAACAATTCCAGAGATACAGTACAGACAAACACGAAACAAGGCGGAAAGAAATATATATATACACAAAGACCCAATGAGTAGTAAATAGACATCAGGAAAAGAATACGCATGATAACCGCAAGAAAAACCGAAGGAGAACACACAAGTAACCGCAAGAAAAACGACAGGAGAAATAGCAGGAAAAACCGCAAGAAATGTACCAAAAAAAAAAAACACCAATAAACCAACAGGAAATCTCACAACAAAACCGTAAGAGAAACCGAAAGAAAAACCGCAAGAAAACCGCACGAGATAAAAGGTTACTCTTTCTCCTCCTTTCAGAGCTTCCATAAAACAACTTTTTTTTTTCTCCCCTGTACTCGAGACGTGTCGAGGCGGCGATGCAATATCCACTTCCTTAAGACCCAAACAATAGCCAGGGAACTTCTCAAGCTTGGCGATTTTTGTTTTGGAGAGAACTGACTGTGAGATATTGAGAGAACTTGGTTACTCTCGTCATTTGGAAGAAACGATTTGGAGATATTAAGGGAACTTCATTACGCTTGTCATTTGTAATAGATAGTGAAGAGATTTTAACTTAAGAGACTTCAGAGAACTGAGTAATTTTTTAGATATGTCTTTGGAAATATAAGCCTTCATATTTTTTTGGAGATCTGGTCTAAAGATTTTGAGAGAATTTCGTTAATTTCAGCCTTTGTGAGAGACGACTTAGAGGTTTTGAAAACCACTCCATTAACCTCGTATTTTTTTAAAGTTATATATTGAATCTAAAAGACTTATTATATAATGAAAACAAAAATATCCCCACATACATAAGAGAAGACCTCGCTAATCTTACGACTTTTGAGAGAAATGTCATAGAGATGGTTGAGAAAACTTCACAAACAGGTGTATCTTAAGATATAACCAAGAAATACCTGACATAGCTCATCAGCAAACATAAGACCTTTCGGGAATAAACGAGACACTAACGAGGGAATTTCTTCGCAAACCTCACGATCATTTGAGAGATGACCAGATATCGGATTCTCAAGGATATATTTTTTTTATCATAAGTGGTATTTAAAGTCACCAAATATAACTTCCTAAGGTAAAATTCGAAGGTGGTGGTTAAAGTCGTGTTGTTATAACCCAGAGTTTGTGTTGTATCTAGAAGCGCTTCCTGACCTGTGTTCTTCTTAAACAATATATTTCTCACGTACGTCCCTTCCATCACATCTGCCATAGTATATTAATGTTACCCTGGGCCTTTAGATCCTAACTGGCCAAAATTCCCATTATTTATTCATTATTCTTTCATATTTCATTAATTTATTATCATACATATTTTCCCATGTTTATTTTTTTCTCTCTCCCAGACCTGACCCTACCCTAACCCGGAGCTAATCTTAGTAATGGCTTAAACATGTGTTCCTTATTTACGGTTCAAGCACGTGTGTGTTATTTACAGCTCAGGTAATGGCCAGGGGTAAGATTTTTGGAGCCTTAATTATTCTACCCACCTGCCTCATGTCTTTTTTTAATTACCTAAATATACCTGTTCTTTTTTTTTACCGGTAAAAATTTGAGGAAGTTTATCGGTCGGTAAAGGTTGAAACATCCCGTGATTCGTGACCTGGAACTATTAGCGATGAGGAAATGTCTTAGGAAGTTTGAGTTCTCTCGACCCGAGTATTTTTTTTTATTTCGACTCACCAGAAGATTCGCCACCTCCTGTCTTTTTAACCTGATGATTAACCAATGACGTTGCCTGGTGGGTTAGGTTAGGTTAGCGAGATGTTCGGTAATTTTCAAGTTAAATAATGTAGAAGGAGAACCATCAGGTGATCTGTCATTTATATTAAGCTTGTGGAGCGCAATGTTATTTATTCATTTATTTACTTATTTACATGTGTGTGTGTGTGTACGTATATGTGTTAGCTTGTGTGCATGGGTGTGCTTTGCTTGTATGCTTGATCGTAGGTACACATATTACAATCACAGAAAACTTCATTATATCCATAAACTTTATCCCACACAAGTCAAGTTTATGGTAGATCTCCTCAATATATATAACAGTAGTGCCAGATACAGTGCCAGATACAGTGCCACGCTGTGTTAAGACTGCCAGACCCACCACACACACACACACACACACACACACTAAAGAATACCGGATTATTTACGTTCAACTCCCCTGATATTTTACCCATGGAAAAATAAATATATATATCATTTACTTGTATAAATTTAATCATTAAAATTCATTCAATTATCGAAAGTTATTTAATTAAAGAAAAAAATATAGGAGAATTCTATTTAATTCAATTACTTATATTATTTTAATAGAGAAGACCGAAAATTAATTACGGTTCTTTCCAGTGTGTTATTAGTATTTGGAGTCTGATAATTTGGAGATGGTTGTGATGTGCTGGAAGAGTGAATTTATATTATGGTTCAAGTAACATTAACTTTTATGGATAGTTCCTTAGTAGTTAATTATAGGACAAAAATGAGTACTATAATATATACCTAGATATATATTTACACGGATAGATAGATAGATGGACAGGTGGACAGCCAGGTGAATGTATACAAACAATTTAGATATCCCATAAGTGATAATCAAAGATATAAAAAATAGTTGTAACATCATAAAACCGATTATTTTTTAGTGTCAGATTTTGTATATTAATGTGACAGCTGTGACCTGACCTGTCTTCTATCTTATGCTTCATTAGTAACCGCTAACTACACTCTGGTCGTCTTGATCTCTCCTAGACTGGATATTTTACCCTCGATGGAACTCTAAACCAGACGATACAATATAGATTTAGTTGAATTCTATGGAAAACATCCCATATATACGATACGGGCTATTTTTCGTTCTAGTTTTTTGACGAACAAAATGAAATAAGATGCAAGAAATATGAATGTGAAAAAATGATTATTGCATTGAAAATAGATAAGAGGTTAATTTATGAAGAAATATATAGCGTATTTAAGCAAGAATAGCATTGAGGTACTATTTAGCCCACTTAAAGCTTCGATAAACTACGTAAAACACATCAAAAACTCTTTAAATAACACGAACACTTGGTAAAGATTAACACTAGATACAATCTGTGTGTTCAACTAACTCCTTTTTTTTCCCCTGAAGGGTGGGGTGGGGATAAAGTGTGGTGGTAGGGAATTTATCTCAGGCAGAAAGTAAAACAATTCTGGTTCTTTGACGGGGAAAAACGGTTCAATTTGTTATGGGTTAAAACAACTACCACTTTTCCCGACTCCCCCCAAAATACTCGGTGCTTTAACGAAACAAAAACAAACTAGGGAAAAAAAAAGTTAAAACAAAAAAATGTTTGAGGGAAAAAAATGAGACCTCGTATCTCCCTAGAAGGCGATCTCTGTCAGTCTGTCTTCCCGTACTGAGCTATAAACTCCAGGCCATATCTTTGTAAAGGAGGTTGTTATCGTGACCCATCTTCCTCCTTCCCTCCCCTTATGACTCTATTTCCGTGTCTGCCATACTATATATTTATCCACCTAACTCTTATGTGTGCTGTTACTGTTCGAAACCTTTCATTATATGTTCGAACAGTTCATTATAGATCGACCCATTCAATATAAATCTGTCCCCTTCACCATAAGTTTCTCTCCTCGGTACAGCCTCCCCCTCTCCCCCCTCTATCTAGGTCAACCTCATCATGATAAAGTTCCCTCACTCTTAAAGTTGATCACTTGGCCCCTCATTCCCCCTCACGAGATGTCGTAAATTTCGGTCTGTGCCCTCAACTATATCCCCTCATTAAAAATTACACTAAGTTCAAGTGTATGATTTTCCCCTCACGGCTTTATATAAGACCGTCGGCTTTATATAAAATTGACTTCTAAATATACAGTAAAGATGAAGTCCCTTATATAACATCAGCTTGAAAGATAAGAGCTCGTATAGGCGTATTTGTATTACTAAAGAGACGAGTAAGTGGAATGTGGTGGGTGATGTCCGTAGAGTTTCGTGATGTTGTGCAGTGGGCTAACTTCCCACACTGACTAATGCCTCTCTATACCCCTCTTCGCTCTTTCTCCCTCTCCCCCTTCTCTTTCTCTACGTCTGCGCTTGTTCTTGCGTTTTCCCTGTACTCACGTTCTTCTCATGCTTTCCCTTTGTTTTAATCATCTCCTCATTTACTGTATAGATATATATTATATAATTTCTTCCTGTGTGGCCGTCCACTTCTCCTCCCTTTATATCCGCTCTCGTCTCCTCCCTTCATCCCCAGTCTTGTATGCACCCTCTCCTCGTGTCTCTCTCCCTGTATGGTCTTGGTTGAGCGCAGTCACTGGGAAGTAATTTGGTGGTGATGGTTGGGTGACCTCACATGTCCGAGGGAATAGTTTGAGGCGGAGAAGCGGGGATATTACCACTACCTAGACCGCTGTTAATGTTAGTGTTAGTACCTTTATCTCCGTCACTACTACTGCCGCTATTACTACTACTTCTATTAATGCCACCACTACTATTAAATTCCTATAGGTAATAACAACAAACATCTCCATTGTCGCTAGCCCCACCATCATCATCACTACCATTACTCCTTGCATTATCGTTACCACCATTATTGCTACCATTTATTATACACATATTACTGTTACTACTACAATAGTATGCTACTATTTTCACCACTAGTGTTATTACAAATATTGCTGCTGCTACTATCACTATTACTACTACTACGATTACCACTATCTCCGGATCGACCTCATCATGAGACAGTTCCCTCAATCTTAAAGCTGATCACTTGTCCCCTCATTCCCCCTCACGATATGTCATCAATTTCGGTCTGTGCCCTCGAACATTGGGAGAACACTTCAACTATGTCCCCTCACTAAAAATTTCAGTATAAGTTCAAGTGTATCATTTTCCCCTCACTGCTTTACATAGGTCCGTCGGCTTTATATAAGACTGCCTCCTTAATATACAGTAGAGAAAAACTGCCTTATATACGTCAGTCTAATTTATATAACATCAGCTTGAAATATAAGAGATCCTACAGGCGTATTTGTATTACTAAGGACCCTAGTAAGTGAAACATGGCGACAGATAACCGTAGAGTTTTGTAGCGCTTGTTCTCGCGTTTTCCCTGTACTCACGTTCTTCTCATGCCTTCCCTTTGTTTTAATCATCTCCTCATATACTGTATATATATATTATATAATTTCTTCCTGCGTAGCCGTCCACTTCTCCTCCCTTTATATCCGCTCTCGTCTCCTCCCTTCATCCCCAGTCTTGTATGCACCCTCTCCTCGTGTCTCTCTCCCTGTATGGTCTTGGTTGAGCACTAGTCACTGGGTAGTAATTTGGTGGTGATGGTTGGGTGACCTCACATGTCCGAGGGAATAGTTTGAGGCGGAGAAGCGGGGATATTACCACTACCTAGACCGCTGTTAATGTTAGTGTTAGTACCTTTATCTCCGTCACTACTACTACTACTGCCGCTACTACTGCTACTACTACTGCCGCTACTACTGCTACTACTACTATCGCTACTCCTGCTACTACTACTGCTACTGCTACTACTACTACTGCTACTTCTACTACCGCTACTACTACTATTGCTACTACAACTGCTACTACCAATACTACCTCTGTTAATGTCACCACTACTAACCCATTCACTCTTGGTACTACCACCCCACCATCGCTACCATCATCATCACCACCACCACAGTCCCTATTAATACCACTATCACAATCACCACCATCATTATCACTATAATTACTACTACTGCTTGCATTACCGTTACCACTATTATTGCTATCACTTATTACTGTTGTTGCTACAATCGTTAGCTATCATTACTTTCACCACTAGGTGCTAATATTACTGTACTACCACTATTGATGCTGCAACGTTTATCAATATCTCCAGGTAGACCTCATCACGAGAAAGTTATCTCACTCTTATAGTTGGTCACCTGTCCCTTGATTCTTCCTCACGAGATGTCATCAATTTCATTTTGTGCCTTCAACTATGTCCCCTCACTTAAAATTTCACTAAGTTCCCTCATGGCTTTATATACAGGTAAGACCGTCAGCTTTATATAAGATTTTCTTTATGTATAGTAGAGATGAAGTCCCTTGTATAACATCAGCTTGAAAGATAAGAGATCGTATAGGCGAAGTTGTATTACTAAGGACAAGAGTAAGTGAAATGTGGTGGGAGATGACCGTAGAGTTTATGGCGTTGTGCATTACGGAGGGCTACACTTCCCTCACTGACTAATGCTCTCTCTCTCTCTCTCTCTCTCTCTCGACCATTTGTATGTATATCAACACTCATAATGCAATGCTAAATTTTCTTCTATTCAGTTCAACTTGAAGAGGAAAACATGTATGAGAAAATATTGTTGGATTACCGATGAAAAAGGTATATCGAGAATAGGGAGGCAGAAATTGTACCAGGAAAAATCGGTTGTGTAAAAACAGGAATTTTTTTCGTAAACGAGTTGCGTTGTAGAGAGAGAGAGAGAGAGAGAGAGAGAGAGAGAGAGATGATACACAATTCTATCTCCTCCTTCTTTCTCCCTCCTTCCCCTTCCTGCCTTCCTCCCTTCCTTCCTTCCTTCCTTCCTTCCTTCCTTCCTTCCTTCCTTCCTTCTTCTTCCTTCCTTCCTCCTTCCTGCTTCCCCTCCCTCCCTCCCTCCTTTCCTTCCTCCTCCTCCCTTCCTGCTTCCTCCTCCTCCCTCCTTCCTTCCTTCCTTCCTTCCTTCTTCATCGTCCTCCTCCTCCTTATGTTCTTCCACCAATTATAATTTTGGTAATGTTGTTTCTTTAGTGTATTATTGACCTTGTTACGGGCTTAAAGACCTTTGTTGTTGAGGCGCAGTAATAACATCATAACAACTTATCAAGTCACCTCAACTATTTAACTTTCTCAATCATCCCTTATCCTTCTACCCTTTCTTCATCTCCTCTCCTCCTCCTCCTCCCTCCCTCCTTCATCCCCTCCTCCCTCCTTCATCCCTCCCTCCTTCCCTCCCTCCATCCATCAGTCACTCTCTTCTTACCCTTACTCCACCTCCTCCTAGTTCTAGTCTTCTTCTTCTTCTTCCTCCTCCTCCTTCTCTTCCTCCTCCTCATTTTCCTCCTCCTTCTCTTCTTCTTCTTCCTCTTCCCTCCTCCTCCTCCTCTTCCTCCTCCCTCTTCCTCCCTTCCTCCTCCTACTCTTCCTCTTCCTACTCGTCCTCCACCACCTCCTCCTCCTCCCTCCTCTTCCACCTTCTCCTGCTGCTCCTCCTCCTCCTCTTCCTCCTCTGCTTCTTTCCCATAAGTTTAACCCACATATACGCCTCTAAGTTGAAAATATAAGTAAGAGATAATACAATGGAAATACACCTTATTAGAGTGTGGAAGTTGTGTGTGTGTGTGTGTGTGTGTGTGTGTGTGTGTGTGTGTGTGTGTGTGTGTGTAACCGCAGGACACGGTCATGTAGGTGATCAAAGGGAAGGCTGTTCGTCCTGGGAAAGATAATGTGGTTTGACTTGTGTGATAATGTTAATTTGTGAGAGGCAGATTATTTAGAGAAGCAGGGAGGAGGAGGAGGAGGAGGATGGCTGAGGTAGGAGGGAGATAGAGATAAGACAGACAAGCAAAAATATATAGAGACGGAAAGAAAGGAAGACAGGAGAAAAAAGACAGAGAGAAGAGAAAGAGAGAAGAGAGAGTACATTAGCATTCTGTCTGACTTTGTGTTAAGGAAAAAGAGATATATAGGCTGAGAGAGAGAGAGAGAGAGAGAGACAGAGAGAGAGAGAGAGAGAGATAAGAAAGCATATTAGTATTCTGGATTAGTTGGTTTGTTAAGGAAACAGCGACAGAAATAGCCTTCACTAAGAGCTGACTGGTGTACCCGGGGAAAACAAGGTGCCACTGCTTAATTAACAAAGGTATGAACTCTTGGCTTGGCGTCCCTTTAGTGTCAATGTCAGTCGAGAGATCTGGCTTATTATATATAGCTTAGGTTGGGTGGGTTGGGGTGGGTTGGGGTGGGTTGGGTGGGGTGGGGTGGGTTGGGTGGGTTGGGTTGGGGTGGGTTGGGTTGGGTGGGTTGGGTTGGATGTGGTGAGGTGAGATTAGGAATGTTGACATCTTTAATGTTCCTGTGTTTATGATGCATACTTATTTCATCCCTCTTAATTATCTATTTTTGTATTTCATGATAATTATATTGATCATCAAAGTCCAGAAAATTACCAATAAATCTCGGTTATTAAGTTCACCTGATGCTGTTTTGGCATAAGGGAAGTTTCTATCAGTAATTTTATCTCACTAAAAATTCAATGAGAAGATATATTTTTTTTTTCATTTCATAAAACTACTTCGTAACATTTTTTTTTTCGAAGTTGTGTTTATGTAAAGTATACTAATTTTCTGGTGATTTAGCTAAAAAAAATATTTCTTATTATTTTTATGTAAAGATGTATATTTTTCCTGGACATTTCTCAAGAAAATGCTTAAAAATGTACTAGATAGAGCATATTTACAGAGCTTATCTACATTTATTTTATCCTTATCAATGTTATTCTCCGCTGAAGGTATTTTACTAAGGTACTTCAACTTGAAAGACATTTGTTCTAAAGTTCTTCTGCAAAAATATATATATATATATATATATATATATATATATATATATATATATATATATATATATATATATATATATATATATATATATATATATATATATATATATATATATATATATATATATATATATATATATATATAATTTTTTTTTTAACATTCTGCGTAAATATATTTCCCCCTCGTGGCGGTATTGCGTAAAATGGATCTTTGTCCGCGGGGTTACTGCGTGAAATTTGTTTACCTCCAGTGATCCCGAGTAGATTTTTTTTATACGGTAAGATTCACTGTAACGCATCTTGTTCCTATTGTGTATTTAGATAATAAAAGAGAAATTTCCTTTATTTCTGAACGCAACCAGGACACCTCACAACAAGGAAAAATAACAGACAGGAGACCTCACAGCCATTACACCTCACACTAGTACACAGACAGGAGACCTCACAGCCAGGAGACCTCACAGACAGGAGACCTCACAGCCATTACACCTCACACTAGTACACAGCCAGGAGACCTCACAGCCAGGAGACCTCACACTAGTAAATAAAATTGTTCATACTCCAGTTAGGCTCAGACGCCGCTGGACAGACAATCTCACTGCCTCGCCAGATGAAATACTGAATTTCACCTGCGGAAAACTGAGGGTCAGGTGGTTCTTGACGTCAGAAGATTGGCAGAGAGGCATGTGACCTCCTGAGAAAGATGAGGCCTCCACTCCTAAGGCCAATTCTCTACGAAAAGAAGAACATAGACATTTATTTTTTTTACGAAAGTCAGATACAATGTTGCGGGCGTTAGTTTGAATGTGTTTTGTAATTATTATTTCTGTTTTATTATTTTGTAATTTTGTGTATTTTCTAATTAAACGTTTTTTCTTTTCTTCCCATGATTTATGTTTTTGTTTATTTTATTTTATTTTATTTTTTCTGGTTTGTTTTGATAAGATACCGTGATTTTTTCCCATTGATTTTAGTAATTTTTATATCTATTACTTTATTTTATTTATTGTTTTACCTCTCACTTTAGAAGAATAAAAATGGATAAAAAATATTGATAGACGTTTGTATATACAGAGAGCGAGTGAAAAGTGTGTGCCAGAGTGTGCGCGCGAGTATGTGTTTGTGAGTGAGTGTGTACGAGGATGTGTGTGTGAGAGGATGTGTGTGTGTGCGTGTATGTATGTATGTATGTATGTGTGTGTGTGTGTGTGTGTGTGTGTGTGTGTGTGTACCCGGGGGCGCCCTCGGAGAGCGACAGATGAAAACGTTACTAATGGCTTCTCCACTCTTGATTGAAGATCCTGACGGAGGCTCAACAACGCCTCTCAGGGTCTCGGTGGATGGTTGGGTGGTTGGATGGCTGGGTGGTTCGCTAGGTGGTTGGATGGCTGGGTGGATCGCTAGGTGGTTGGGTGGGTGATTGAGTGGGTGGATGGATAGGTGGTTAGGTGGATGGCAGGGTGGTTGGGTGGGTGATTGAGTGGGTGGATGGATAGGTGGTTAGGTGGATGGCAGGGTGGTTGGGTGGGTGATTGAGTGGGTGGATGGATAGGTGGTTAGGTGGATGGCAGGGTGGTTGGGTGGGTGATTGAGTAGATGGACGGATGGGTGGCTCAGTGGGTGGTTGGTTATCATCTAAAGAAAAAAGTATCTCTCAGTCCAGTGTAAATAATACTCGTATCTAAGCATGAATAGCGACCACCTAAGTCTTGTAGGGACAGATAAAAGTCATTCTGTTCCAGGAAATCAATAATCTTCCTGGAAAAACAAAATCTACTCGATATATTTTGCCTGGAACACAAACTCCTTCGGTCATGAATCTGGAAAACAAAATGCCTTCTAGGAAAACGCTGTCTATGGTCGTTCCATCCAGTCACGATACTTGTAATTCGTACAATCATGAGTACTCCATCTAGTGTACATTGGAAAAGAATTCTCCTTGGTGTACACAGAAACAAGTAATTCTTATGAACAAGTACTCCTCATGAACAAGTCCTCCTTATGAACAAGTCCTCCTCATGAACAAATCCTCCTCATGAACAAGTACCCCTCATGAACAAGTACTCCCCATGAACAAGTCCTCCTCATGAAAAAGTCCTCCTTATGAACAAGTCCTCCTCATGAACAAGTACTCCCCATGAACAAGTCCTCCTCATGAACAAGTCCTCCTCATGAACAAGTCCTCCTCATGAACAAGTACTCCTCATGAACAAGTACCCCTCATGAACAAGTCCTCCCCATGAACAATTCCTCCTCATGAACTGAACAATCCTCCTCATGACTCAATTCCTCCTCATGAACAATCCTCCTCCATCATGAACAAGTCCTCCTCATGAACAAGTCCTCCATGAACAAGTCCTCTCATGAACAAGTCCTCCTCATGACACAAGTCCTCCTCAAGTCCCCTCATGAACAAGTCCTCATGAACAAGTCTCCTCCCATGAACAACATGAACAAGTCCTCCTCATGACCAAGTCCTCCTCATGAACAAGTTCTCCTCCTATGAACAAGTCCTCCTCCTTGAACAAGTCCTCCCTTATGAACAAGTCCTCCTTATGAACAAGTCCTCCTTATGAACAAGTCCTCCTCATGAACAAGTCCTCCTTATGAACAAGTCCTCCTTATGAACAAGTCCTCCTTATGAACAAGTCCTCCTTATGAACAAGTCCTCCTCATGAACAAGTCCTCCTCAAGAACAAGTCTTCCTTATGAACAAGTCCTCCTTATGAACAAGTCCTCCTTATGAACAAGTCCTCCTTATGAACAAGTCCTCCTTATGAACAAGTCCTCCTTATGAACAAGTCTTCCTTATGAACACGTCTTCTCTTTTGAACAAATCCTCCTCACGGTCGGACCCACAACACGTGACCCGGCCGAGGCATATAATCTGAGTGAGTGACCCTGAAGCACATAACTCCTTCCGGGACAAATAATCCTCACGACTGAGCCTGGGACGCGTAGCTCTTTCCAGGCTACTTGAGCGACTCTGGCTCCAGCGTCCGGTCACGCACAGCCCCGCTCCCTGAAATTGATGGTCCCCGCCTTAAGTAATTCCTAGTTGGCTGCTCATTCATTTTCACTAAACCGAAAATTTTATGGATGTGTTTTTTTATGATCTTGTCGCTCAAAGTTTATAAAAAGGTCACGTGCTTTTTTTTTCATAAAGATTATTTTATACAATCAATATTTGTCGAGTTACTGATAGTCCATTTGAATTTAATTTATTGTTGTATATTTCAAAGTATTTATTAAAACTCTATGCAAGAAAATTTGTTATAACATGCTGTTGATAATTAACTTTTGCGTGATTTATTTATACATTAAATATTTTTTGTTGATAAATAACACGGGCATTAATGAAAGGATATAGTTTTATATGAACTAAATTTTTTATTGCATCAAAGTAATTTTTTTTTCAAATAATGATGATAAGCATAACAGTGTTCCGAAATACATCGATAAAAATGTGACTAATTAATAAAATATATTTTTAAGTTTAAATATTGATCATAAACCATTTATCAATACATTTTCGTCGGTGTTTAATGTTGCAACATCAATAACTAGTATGCATCAGCCATGTATATTGACGGATTTGAGAACAGCTTTAATCCCACCCTAGAAACAGAAATCAAATACTTATCCATATAATTCATAAGTAATTCATACATATCAGGTGTGTAACTTGCATAAAACAAAGACAAACATTATTACACACACAGATACTTGATAAAAACACCTCATGGTCAATAACAATAATAATAAATCATATCTCGATACACTACAGAGGCTCTCTAATATTACAACATTTGCAACGTGCATAAAACGGTAGGGGGGGGGCGTAGGGTAGAGTGGGTGTAGGATGGGTGTTGGGTTGCGAGAGAGAAGGGTGGGGAGGGTGTAGGGTGAGGGAGGGTAGGGTGGGCGGGGGTAAAGTTCCTGCGAGTTGGCAAGAAACTGCGAATCTTATAAACGCATTTCTAGCTAAGGCAATAAGCTCTGTGACTTCGGAGACGGGGAAGCAGACCAACCAGGCCGGGAGATGAGCCTGTGCATGGACCAGCCTATTTGAAATGCATGAAACGGCTTATTGGGTATAGAGAGAGAGAGAGAGAGAGAGAGAGAGAGAGAGAGAGAGAGAGAGACTTCCATACTGGGGAGGGAGTGTGAGAGAGGAGGGGAGAGGAAGGAAACGAGGTTGGCTGTTTGTGAAATCTGGTTAGAGAGAGAGAGAGAGAGAGAGAGAGAGAGAGAGCGTAAATATGGGTAAAAAGATACATTACAGAGAAAACAGAGAAGAAAAAAAGAAATCAAGGAATACACAATTTTCTATTCTCATATATCGACAAAATAAACCTGAAATAATATACACATTACACGAACACAAACTCCAACAATAATGTGTTTTTATACTATACACATTTATACATATCTATATACATTCATCGTGTTAAATGCTGTGAAATAGAGAGGAAGAATATCGGGTGTTAACTCCGATATACTTCACGACTCCAGCTTCAAGTGTAGTCCGTAGTTACAAATCAGAGGAAATTTTTTAATAAACTACGATATATTGGTTTCAGCTCCAATATGTTTCTGACCAATATATTCTTAGCTACCAGGAGGAGTGTTTTTATGTATTTGGTAGAGAAAAACAAACATATTTTAGTTTTCGTTATTAATGCAAGATAGAAAAAAAAGTTGGTAATTTTCGTGTTTTTTTTTCTTTTACGTTTGGTAGGGAGAAAAAGTTTATATATTTTGTGTTTGACAGAAAAAAACCCCCCAGCTTGTTATCTTGTTTCTATTATGTTTTAACAGAGAAAAAACATCATTAGTGCTTGGTTCTTTTATTCATGATTTATTCAGTTAATATATTGTTATATATATATTAACGTAAGATTTAATTAGAGGTATATAGGTTTTAATCACATTTTGACAGCATAATACTTATATCTTTTTCTGGTTTAAATATCCAAATCTCCCCTAAATCTGGTAATCCTGTGATATCCTGAAATCCTAATCTGGTAAAGAAATCCTGATGATATACATAATCCTGATATATTCGATAATCCTTATGTCATTCACAAATCCCTATTTATCCAAAAATCCTTTCATAAATCCTATATTTTTAATCAAATTCTCTCATCAGTGATAAATCCCGGCATTATCTATTATTCTAACCAGCATTATCGCTTATGAATTCACCCTACCATAAATCCATAAATCCAATAAAACACATCACCCATAAATCCTACCACATCATCATCCAAATATCCAAACACAAATCCCTCCACCAATACTGTAATAATCCCTCAGAAAATCCAACTCATATCCACTTCCTCCTTTCTTTGTCCAGAATAGAAATCCACCTAAAAAAAATCCCTTTCATAATCCATTAATCCGCCCATTAACGAGAGTTCTTCCTGATGCAGACGTAAAAAAAAAAAAACTTCGGGATAAAATCTTCGTTAATTGGACACTGGATAATTGGTGCTAGGAATGAACGACCTCGGCTATCATCGTTAAGACAAGGCTGCTGCTGTGTACATAACAGGTAGGGGGAGGTTGTATTGCTTTTGTTGATATTCGATTGTATATAGATCTGTAGTTTTGATTGTTATTGTTGTTTTTGTTTATTGTTATTACCATTATTATTGTTATTATTTATTATTATTATTTATTTTATTGTTTATTATTGTTGTTATTATTATTGTTATTATTTTTGTTATTATTATTATTATTATTATTATTATTATTATTATTATTATTATTGTTGATGTTGTTCTTATTTTAATGTTATTGTTATTATTGTTGTTGTCATAAAATAATTATACAAAAATATAAGAGTTCATCAGAATATCTAAGAGACACACCTGTGAATTAACACACCTGCCCATTAACACACCTGCCCATTAACACACCTGCCCATTAACACATTAACACACCTGTCCATTAACACACACTCATTCATTCTTACCTGTACAGACGTCTCTCTCTGACATCACATTCCTTATTTCATCCTGATCTCTGTCTCTCCTGTCATTGATTTCAGATTATCTCTCCTCAGGGTCAGGTTCTCAATGTGGGAAGAGGAGATAAGGGAGAGAGAGAGAGAGAGGGAGTGATTGAGGGAGGAGAGTGATGGAGAGAGAGAGAGAGTGATTGATGGAGGAGGAGGAAGAGAGAGGAACATCAATGGTTAAAGTTTTCTCGTGTTTCTCTTCTCTCTTGTTGGTTCTTCTTCCCCCATTCACTCACCTGTAAAGAGAAGAATATGATTAAGTACAGTGATTATATAAATGGCGTATACCTGGTGGGAGGGAGGGAAGGAGGAGGGTATGAAGGAGGGAGGGAAGGAAGGAAGGAAGGAAGGAAGGAAGAAAGGAAGGAGGGTAAGAAGGAGGGAAGGAAGGAATGAAGGAGGGAAGGAAGGAGGGAAGGGAGGGAAGGAAGGAATGAAGAAAGGAAGGAAAGAAAGAAGGGGAGAGAGAGATTATCACGGATGAGTAACGCCAATAGCACCATCAGCTGTACCTCTCACCACCACTGTCCTACCTCCTCCTTTCTTTCCTCCCTCCTCCTTTCTTTCCTCCCTCCTCCTTCTCCCTATACCTCTCCTCCCTCCTCTTTTATCACCGCCTAAACCAAACCACCACAAGAGGAAATCGATGAAGAACCATTCCTCTCTCCTCTGACGTTCATATATCGCATCATTTTTCTAGATACCAACTTTGTGAATGACCCCGAAAACTCATTTTAAGTTCAAGGATTAAAACCGCCCCATCAGAGCTGCTCCTTGGGAATAAAAAGATGAAAAACAAAATCTAATAAAATGCTAAATTTTTTTCTTTGCCTTGCACGTGTCTTGATAGTTTATTTGTTTTGTATTGTTTTGTTTTTTGTTTTTTTAGGGGCATGGAGATTGTAAATGCCTTAATTTTTTTTTATTAAGTATGACTCAACTTGTTCCTATATTAACGAGGAATAAGAAATTTTTAACTCGTGGAATTCCGGAAGTCGACGAAGAAAAAATAAAATAAAAATAAGAGATTCTCATTTGACGCTTCTCAATCTATTAATTTTTCGGTGGATCAGTTTTATGAACATCTTGAAATTCATTTAAAACATCGAGTATTTGCGTCAGTCCTTGAATTACTCCTTGAGGTAACCCTTGAACTACTCTTTGAGGTACTCCTTGAGCTACTAGTACGAGGACGAGAGCTCCATGAAATACCACTCATATAGCCTTTGACTTTCACAAGTCTGAACATTTTTCGAGATATCTTTAAACAGAGAAATTATTTTTTCTTCTTCATAAATCTTGTTTCTTATGCGAATGAAGAAGGAAGTTTAGCCCAACTCTGGCACTTCCTTTACTCATCTTATGCTTCATTCATCAGCTTAAAACGTCTAGTAATTTGCTCTCATAGAGTCACTGGTGTTTCATTCCTCAGCTTAGTTTTTAATAATTTCTTATAAAAAAAAATAAAGTATTTAAGACCTTCCTGTCGTTCCTGTACCGTATTTTATTCTCACTGTTGATAGTATTCATATATAATAAGTTTATATCCCGACGCTGTTACAAAGAAGGAATAGTAATAATAATGGTAAGAAAAAAAATTATTCGCACTCTCGTTAGGCCCGATCGCTGTCACCCAAAGTTCGTCTGTTTATTATTAATACACACACACACAAACACCCCACAAACATACACCCCCACACACAAACACCCCCACACGCAAACACCCCCACACGCAAACACCGCCACACACAAACACCGCCACACACAAACACCCCCACACGCAAACACCCCCACACACACCCAAACACCCCACACACAAACAAACACCCCCACACACAAACACCCCCACACACAAACACCCCCACACGCAAACACCCCCACACAAACACACAACTAAAAAAAAACTGAAGCAAGAATTAAATTGGTCCCTTCAGCCAACCAGTGAATCATAAATAAAAGGAACGGCGCTGAACAAATTTGTGCCCGTCTGTTGTGTCTCCCAGAAACACAATAATGGGATGCAAATTGTATGCAAATTAGGGAAAGGAAACTGTTCTTGTAAATTCCACTCGTATCCGGGAAGTCGGGCATTTTCATCAACTTTTGTATGGCAGTTATACATACACACGAGTATTTTTGTATAAATTGTGTGTGTGTGTGTGTGTGTGTGTGTGTTAGTTTTTTTACTTGTGTGTGCGCGTGCGTGAGTGTTTGCTTGCACATTCATACTATTTTCAGAAAGAGAAAACATTTCCTGACTTCTGTACTATTATCGGAGAGAGAGAGAGAGAGAGAGAGAGAGAGAGAGAGAGAGAGAGAGAGGTTGATGGAAGCAAATTTATAACACGGAATAACTTGAACCCCTTACACACTCTCTCTCTCTCTCTCTCTCTCTCTCCCTCCCTCCCCTACATCATATCCTAACCTACACTTACATATAATAAACCTCTACAATATGTTTACCGTCAGGAAATATACGCAAATAAATTCTTTACATTAAGTAATTCCTAAACGCTGGACCACACAATTATTTACAATGGTAGATAATACGGGGGCATTTATTTTTCATCTCCGGAGAATTTTACCTAATTCCTCGTTTATACATTTTTTTGAAAGTTGTAGAAAATTTGGACTAGTTAAATAATCTACTTTCAAAATAATAAAAGTAATAATAGTAAAAATAATAATAATAGTAATAATAACAATAGTAATAACAATAATCATAATCATACTAATAACAATAGTAATAATAACAATAATCAAAATAATATTAATAACTATAGTAATGATAACAATAGTAATAACAATAGAAAAACTAATAATAGTAATATCAATAATCACTTGTAATAATACCTAAATTACCACCAACCATCTGGACCAAACTACCACTAACTATCAATTATCTCTACAAAATATATATATATTTTTCCATTACACTGAACCTGGTTATTCTTGACCTTTCCTTAACTCCTGGTTGTGTTATCGTGACGTCTAGAATATGAGGTTAATTTTCAGGTGTTTGTGGGGAAGTGGGGGGGGGGGGCCGATAAACACATGACGTCACTCGCTCAATGGTGCTAATCAAGCTTACGGTGTATTGTTGGCAGACGTCATGGAGGGAGGTGTATACTCCTCTCTCTCTCTCTCTCTCTCTCTCTCTCTCTAGTGCACAGGCCTATTCTGGTACTTGCCTTAACCCTATACACCGACAGAGACACAGTGTTAGTTGGTGGCGTCGTATTACTGGGGCTGTCAACCGGGGAGAAGTGTCAGTACCGGTTTAAGGAATAGTTCACCAGGTATCAAACAACTCCCGTCCTTGCGTCACACTGCACTAAGGTCGACATAGCCTGAAGGAACCTGACGCGGACTCGACAGCTTGTGTAGTCAATAAAGAGGATCAGGTGAGAGGAGGGGGAAGATATATCCGAGTGTTTGTATTTTCCTCAGGGTGAATTAAATGATTTGCTTACACCACAACCAATGAGCCGAACGCAACCAGACTTTAGCATTGAGGTATTTTGCGTAAGAGGGATGGAGTTTACACACAAGCGACTCAGTTTGGTCACTGAATATAATGAAATATTCTCTTAAACACGAGGTGAAACTAGTTAATTATTATTGTTGTTTTTTTATGAAGGGATATTGATGTTTAACCTAACCTAACCTAACCTAACCTAACCTAATCAAACTTAACCTAATCAAACTTAACCATGTACTTGAAAGTAAACTTAGAATCATATCTTAAAATACTATATCGAACTTAGATAAATATAACCGTATGTTAACTAAAACCAAATAGTAACTACATAAGCCACTGAACTGAGCCAAACTCTACACAGTACAGTAAGTCAGGGAAGGGGAGTCTTCTCTTTTATTTAGTAGTAATAGCCAGGTTCTGTTGGCCACCGTCCTTCGTTATTCTAGCAAACAGGAGGCCCAGATTGCCCCCGGCCTCGTTACCTACATCACTAATAAGCACGAAGCCTGACTGGGAGGGGAGTGGAGTAGGCCCTGGAGAGGAGGTTGGGGGGAGTAATTCTGGTGGGGAGAAGGGGCGATAGTCATGGAGGGAGGGGGGAGAGAAGGGGTGACGGGGAGAGGATTATTTAGCCAGGATGCTCAGCGTCTAATCAATAATGGAGATGGGAGAGACAGCTCTGGGAATGCCAATCAGGCACTACGGGGATGATCAATCAGGACGTAATAGATAGCTCGCTCACGGTTGCCGAAAAAGATCATTTTAGGGGCCAACTAAGAGTGTCAATCGGTGTCACTCGGGTCCTTGGAGAATGACCAGTCACTGTCATAAAGGGTCACTCAGGGATGGCAGAAGGGGGTCGGTCAGGTCACACAACGCAGACAAGACCGCTAGTGCAGCATCTGTCCGAGCTCTCAAGGGAAAATCAATTTGGGTTCAGTAGGCAGCTATAAAAGGCCCCGGCGGGAGAGCTCATAAAGAGAGAGAAGATCTTGGGTCTGTGAGACAAATGAGAGAAACGTGAAAGACAGAAAGATACTCCATGTTGTCTATATCGTAACAGATCATCCGTCAAACATGATGATGGATGATCGAGCTAATCAGGTGTTCGATAGCCCTACCGTGACCAAGATGGATGATGGTGACCTGACCAAGGCTGGCTGGGTAACTAGGGAAAAAATAGATTCCCCAAGAGTTCGTACGTCAAGATTTTCCCCGAAACTAAAGACGTGTTAGCTACTGAGAGGCGGTATAGTGAGCATAAAGGCGCACTGAAAGTAAAAGGAACTGGCTTAATTTAATATAAATCTAATATATGAAATACAAATTAGTTATATAGTCAAAACAGTATTAATTTTGCATTTTTTTAGTTTCTATAAACCTGATCTATATAATAAACAATAATTAAAATGTTTCTTGAGCTATACCAACGTGATACAATATAGAGCTACACCCAGTGAGGTTTAAGACATAATAATTAATCTGTGGCTTGTATTATCGCCTTTAACTCACATTATCAATTCGGGCGACTCCAATTAGCGGCTTGTGCCCTTCTTCCATTCAATACGAAACCAATATTGTACCAAAATGTTAGTCATATCAGCTTAGATATTATTATTATTATTATTATTATTATTATTATTATTATTCAAGGGTGCCAGATATACCCCTGACTGGCACACTTGAGGTATTACTGACACTATTTTCAGCACCAACCTGTAGTACACCCACACAGACATCCTCTAAGAACATAAGAATGGAGGAAACTGTAGCGAGCTTATTGACCCAAACTAGGCAGCTCTGTTTACACCCAACCCCTATCGCTCATATATCTGTCCAACCTATATTTGAAGCTTCTCCCTCCCACCCGCTTCTCTTACACACCTCGCTTCTCTCACCTCCCCCCCAGCTTCTCTCCTCTACCCGCTTCTCTCCCCCCCCTGCTTCTCTCTTCCTCTCTCATCCCCCCTCCCGCTTCTTCTCTCACCCACAGCGTTTCACTATCCTCTCACCCCTCTCCCACCCCTCTCCCGCTTCTCTCTCTTGATAAGTGTTAAAAAACTTTCCTCTGCCGTCACAAGTTAGGTTCCGGTGCTGTGTTACAAGGACTGTAGCTCTGGTGCCTTATACAGATAGTCGCTGCCAGACACTCCAGCCTGTTCCACGCCGCCACAGGGTCGAGTGTCACCAAGGTAACACAAGACGCACTTAACACGTATTGTTCTCAAAATAGACGAGAGAGAGAGAGAGAGAGAGAGAGAGAGAGAGAGAGAGAGAGAGAGAGAGAGAGAGAGAGAGAGAGAGAGAGAGAGAGAGAGAGAGAGAGAGAGAGAGAGAGAGAGAGAGAGAGATTATGGTATTTTTTTATCCCCAGGATGAATATTGTCTCTCTCTGATACATACAGTATAACAGGATGGTAATTTCGTCTAGTTTTATATCGACGTTAAAATATGACGGAATAGGTTTGGTATTGAAGTTAACCATCGAATCAATTTGTTCTGTGTAAATTCGTCGCCTTTCATCCTAGGGTAAACATGGGTTACCAATAATAAATTACTGAGGTGATAAATTAAAAAAAAAAAAAACTCATGAGCTGAAAATATCCACCAGACAGGTCAAGAGACACGACACTTGTGCTGACGAAGACCAACCAAATGGAGTTGTGATAAAACACGTCTCTAGTATGTCCTCCAAGTGTTGACTCACGCCATCACCAGCGCCACTATGAGCCATCACCACTGCCACCACGAGCTATCACCACTGCCACCACGAGCCATCACCACTGCCACCACGAGCCATCACCACTGCCACCACGAGCCATCACCACTGCCACCACGAGCCATCACCACTGCCACCACGAGCCATCACCATTGCCACCACGAGCCATCACCACTGCCACCACGAGCCATCACCACTGCCACCACGAGCCATCACCACTGCCACCACGAGCCATCACCACTGCCACCACGAGCCACACCACTGCCACCACGAGCCATCACCACTGCCACCACGAGCCATCACCATTGCCACCACGAGCCATCACCACTGCCACCACGAGCCATCACCACTGCCACCACGAGCCATCACCAACGCCTATCTTTCCTCCTCCTCTTCCCCTTCCTAATACAAAGACTAGAGTTAAAGAAACTTTGCCAGGCGATCGTTCGGTTGCTATCTCCTACACTGGCGCTTATAAAACTTAATCTGATGGAAAGACGACAGAGTCAATCAGGATACCAATGTTAAGCCACTCAGAATATCCCCGGTAAGACGGTCATAGGATCCTGAATAATCTAAACAGAATTCCCTTGATACAGCACTCGGATCACGAGGCATAACCAAACAGATTATCGTAAGTAAATCAACCATATTCTCCTACGATCTCCAGAAAGGACTTACTACGATATCCAAGATGAATACCCAAGTAAAAGCCAATCAGATCATTTTAGGAAAGCCAATCAGATCATTTTAGGAAAGCCAATAAGATCACCATAGGAAAACCAATCAGACCACCCGAGGAAAGCCAATCAGACCACCCGAGGAAAGCCAATCAGATCACCCTAGGAAAGAAAATCAGATCACCCTAGGAGAGCCAATCAGAATGACCTGGAAAAAACAAATCAGATCACCCTAGGAAAGTCAATCAGAATGACCTGGAAGAGTTAAATGAGAGGGGGTAGCAGATGGGGAAAATCAAGATAAGCGACAATAAGCAATCAGAGACGTTGAGAGCACAATGAATGTTCGCTTATGAATGACAGTCACAGCTATTCAACTCGGGTAATGAACATGGATGTGTGTGTGTGTGTGTGTGTGTAAGAAGGTCGGCAGCCCCGTATCTCATCTCGTGTCTAACATAAGGCTGGATGGCAGGGCTAATCAGAATCTTCACTATGATGAGCTCAATAACACGAAGACGAACACAATTTAGTGCAGTAAAAGATTAATCAAGCAAATGTTCAAGATATATCGATGATGTTCAAGATATATCGATGTTATGTTTTTAAACAGTGAAAAAATACTCGACTAACAGTGACATCTACCGCGGTGAACTTGTATTAAACAGTGAAATTAAATCAGATAAAAAAAAAAGCTTCATTTCTGGATAATCAAATTGAAATAAAGTAGTAGAAAAAAAAACTAAATTGTGACGGAAGGATTTTATATTAAGTTTATTTTCCTTTTCAAAGCGGAAACATTAAAAACAAATATATATTATGGTGTTTTAAATTTTCAACTTTAATTCTGAAAAAATACTGTAGGAAATTATTTACATTATTTATATATATTAATAAAACTCGGTATGGCGAAACAACAGATATATTCGAAAGGAACTAAAGTAATTACCCGGGTTGATAGGTAACATTAGTATAGATTAAACGAAGTGGGATGTCAGGTCAGGTTCAGGTCAGGTCAGGTCAGGTCTGGTCTGGTAGTGAACGGAGAGTGGTGGATTTAGGTAATGAGGGTGGTGGTGTTGCTAAATACCAGGAAGTATTCACGTTTGTACATCAGTATATACATAGAGTAAGTATATATGTATAAAAAGTGTATTATAGATTTGTTTTCATATATATTGTACCTATACTTTTAATCATACAATTTTGCCTACTGACGGTATAAATTCATATGTATATTTCCTTCTCTCTCTCTCTCTCTCTCTCTCTCTCTTTTCTAACTATATCACTCCGTCTCTTTATCTCACAACAGCAGCTGACCACACACACACACACACACACACACCGCCTCTCTTGATATCAACCCCAATATTTTTCCGTGATATGAAATTGCCAATTCCACTCTCCCGACTACAATTAGTTGCCATGTGATGTTTCCAGATGACTATTTTGTTTGTAAAGAACGATTAATTATGGAGAAATTTACCTACAACTCCTTTATAGGGAGGAGGTAGGTTGATGGGATGGGTGAGGGAGGTGGTTGTGATGGGAGGGAAAACCACACCCTTCCCAGGCCGATGGTTCTTGGTGCGTGTCAGACAGAGTTTTAGTTTACAGATACTCAAATATTTAGGCCACATATACCTGTTACCGAGTGATGAATGACAAATAATCTACAGAAAAATAATCAACACAGAAGATTATTAAACCTCTCTCTTAATATTCTGTAAACACATCTGAGAAATGGTACAGGCATGCGCGCCATCTGTTGGTGGTTGAGACTCGGAACACGAAACTTCACCGGCATTGACGGGGGTAAGGCAAAGTGAGGGTAATGCCTCTTGTGATAATTTATTCATAATTTTGAAGGTGAAAAACGGAGGCAAAATGAGGAGAGGAGGCCATATAATGTTCTCCAGGACACAGAGACACGTGGAGAGACAGTGAGAGATATAGAGAAACGGGGGAGAGACAGTGAGAGATATAGGGAAACGGGGGAGAGACAGTGAGAGATATAGGGAAACGGGGGAGAGACAGTGAGAGATATAGAGAGACGGGGAGAGACAGTGAGAGAGATAGAGAAACGGGGGAGAGACAGTGAGAGATATAGGGAAACGGGGAGAGATATAGGAGAGACGGGGAGAGATATAGAGAGACGGGGAGAGACAGGAGAGATATAGAGAGACTGGGAGAGATAGTAGAGATATAGAGACGTGAGAGACAGTGTGAGAGATATAGGAGAAACGGGGGAGAGCAGCAGAGATATAGAGAGACGGGGAGAGACAGAGAGATATAGAGAAACCGGGGAGAGACAGGAGAGGCAGAGACGGGGAGAGACAGGAGATATAGAGAAACGGGGAGAGACAGGAGAGATATAGAGACGGGGAGAGACAGCAGAGATATAGAGAACGGAGAGAGATAGGTGAGAGACATAGAGAGATGGAGGAAAGACAGTGAGAGATATAGAGAGACGGGGAGAGACAGGAGAGATATAGAGACGGGGAGAGACAGTGAGAGACAGAGAGACGGGGAGAGACAGTGAGAGATATAGGAGAAACGGGGAGAGACAGGAGAGATATAGAGAGACGGGGAGAGAGCAGTGAGAGACAGTAAAGAGACGGGGGAGAGACAGGAGACAGGAGATGTAGACAGGAGAGAGAGTAGGGAGAACTGGGGAGAGACAGTGATGAGATATAGTGAGACGGGGAGAGACAGGAGAGATATAGAGAGGATGGGGAGAGAGACAGGAGAGATATAGAGAGACGGGGAGAGACAGGAGATATAGAGAAACGGGGAGAGACAGTGAGAGATATAGAGAGACGGGGAGAGACAGTGAGAGATATAGAGAGACGGGGAGACAGTGGAGAGATAGGAGACGGGGAGATAGTGAGATATAGAGAGACGGGGGAGAGACAGTGAGAGACAGGTTTTATAATGGACTCCCCAAAAGCATCGATCCTGTTAATATTTTTCAGAGTTCATTTTTATACTAAATTTCGTTTCCTCGTTTTGAGAGACGAAAGTTTGTTTACAAAGGGACGTGTGTGTGTGTGTGTGTGTGTGTGTGTGTGTGTGTGTGTGTGTGTGTGTACCTTATTCAATTAATCCTTTTGTTTGTGTATGTTTGTGTGTGTATTTATCTGTTTTTTATTTGAGATTGTTTGAGTATTTGTGTTTGCAGGTGTGTGTGGGTGTGTGTGTGCGCGTGTGTGCGCGCGCGTGTGTGTGTGCGTGTGTGTGTGTGTGTGTGTGTGTGTGTGGTCTAACTAACAGAGACAAGACACAAAACTGCCACTACGACTATTTAATCAAGGTGTCAGTTTGAATGTCTTGTGTCAGTATAATAAATGGTTATTGCACACGGTCGATGAAGTAACTCAGGTGAATTATTAATGACCAGGTGAGCTCTAATGACTAATTAGATAATTAGGAGTAGAAAAAAATATCCTGAAAACTATTTGTTGATATACGACTCAGTGAATGAATTAATTGATATAAATCGTACTTGTATAGAATAAATTTGTGAGACGGAATTGTTTTTATATGAAAGATTCTTAAATTCACACATGCCTAATTATTTTAGGTCCTTACATGCTTAAATGCGTGAATAAATACGAATAAATTTAAACAAAATATACTTTTACTTAAGATAAATAGGGAGTGAAAACCTTAAATAATAATCTATCTTTAACCTTTAAATATAATTAAATTCCCTTTACATATCACTACACGCCAAAAATGTATATATATATAAATAGTTTCTACTCTTCAGAAATACCTATATCAATCTTTACTTTCTCCTCCGACCTTCAAGTCCTCAGAAAGTAAGTATTGATTTGGCCAATTTACTCCACCCTTATCACATGGTTATCTCTCTCTCTCTCTCTCTCTCTCCCCCTCTCTCTCTCTCTCTCTATCTATCTCTATGTATGCACCTATTTCTACGTATCTATATATAAATAAGTAAACATACCTCCTTCACGACCATTAATAATAACACCCCCAACACATCTCCAACACATATTTTACACCAACACATATTCCATCTCACATCCTTATAAAATAGTCTCCAAACTACAGATCAACAACCTCCACGAAGTCTCCTCCTAACTACAGACCTTTTCCAACACGTTTTACTCGGCATATTTTCTTCAACATAAGTACATCTATTAGGGCAAACTTTGTCATTTGCAGTTGAAATTTGCATGTGAATTTAGTCAAATTTTCCTAATCTGTGAAAAAAACTCTTGGACTACAGATGATGTCTCTCTGAATGACTGTATGTCTGTCTTTAGGTTTTTCATTTGCCAGTACCGAATCCCTAATCCTCACTCTGTTACTATGAATCCGTTTTCTATGTCTCTTTGAATCTCCAATCCAAGACTTGCTAATCATTTAATATACCAATGTGTTGGGGGAGTATATTTCCTCCTAATCCTCCCAATCTTCTGTTAAACCAAATCTTAATCTCCATGAATAGCCAATCCGTTCGGGACTATAACATTTAATTGCTGCTGATCAATGCAAATGGAAGTAAGATTGCAGGAGTTAGCAGAAATTTCTTGCAATCCAATTTTTTCTTCTTCTCAAATCCACGTTTATTTAATTTCTTTCTTGAATAACCAATCTAGTCATTATTAATCTTCTTAATCCGGAATATTCATTGTTAATCTAAGTATGCAGCAGTAGGACTCAAACTACATAATTTTTCCATTCTACATCCTTACTTTCTACGACCATAATCTATTTTTAGGGACAATTTCATATTATTTATGTTTTTTCTAATCCATGATAATCGTTATAATTTAGAGAGTACGAATCAAACATCTTGTCCTTCCAATCTTTATCTTTCATTTTCTCTCTACTATCATCCGTTATTTACTGTGATTGGCGATGGTGATTGTGATGGTGTTACGGTGGTGGTGGTTGGTGAGGAAGAGGTAGGGAAGGAGAGGGTGGTGGTGGTGGTGGCCAGTGATTGTGGAGGTTGGTGGTGGAAGGGATGGAAGGAAGGTCAGTGGTGATAGGGAGGGAAGGAAGGAAGGAAGGAAGGAAGGAAGGTTGGTGGTAATAGAAGGGAAGAGAGGGAGTTAGGTAAGAGGTGAGACTCAAAAGTTCATGAGTTTTTTAACCTTTTATGTGACAAAAAATTCCATTCTGTTTGATTTTCTGCCTTCTGTAGCTCAGTCCCTAAAGGTGTGAGGCTAAGGGCGGCCGCTGGTGTACATGCCGGGAATACCTGTATGTTGGTAGTGGTGATAGTGGTGGTGATAGTGCAGGTGTGGTGGTAGGTAGTGATGTGTTAATGTGGATAATAATGGTAGTGGTTGTTGGTAGATGATGGTGATGAAGATGGTGGTGATGGTAATGGTGATAGCGATGATGGTGATGGCAATGGTGATGATGGTGGTGAAGGTGGTGGTGATGGTAATGGTGATGATGGTGATAGCGATGATGGTGATGAATGAAGGACTAAGGATATGTATGGTAGTGGATATAGGTAAGTGTGTTCATAGGAGATTATAGGTAACGATGGTGGATATAATCGTAGATAGGAGAAGAAAATACAGTTGATATGTGTGGTGGACATAGTCGGTGCTGGATATGACTATAGGACCTCACCTGTCTATATAAATTTACATAACTATAGGTACTATAGGTAAATAGGATGTGTATGAGTTATGTGCACGAGTGATAGAATGGGCTATGAGTATGAGTAAGGATATAAGTGGATATAAGTGACTGGTTATGGAGACCTGACATTAACTTGGTGGGGGGAGGTCATGAGACTGGTGTGTTAGGGGTGAGTGTAAGTACAAGCCTTTGATTTCTGACTGTATAGGTGTACTTGGTGGGTGTAAGTAATAAAAAGGAGCTTACTACACTTTTATTTTAGTATATCTGTAGGTAGTAACTCAGGACAAATAGGATTTAGCTAATGTGTGTGTAGTTATAGGTAGAATATTTAGTGGGTGTATTTATAGAGTGTAACTGAGGGTGAAAGAAGTTGGTGTAGGTGGGAGGATGTAGGTAGGTCCTCTTCAGTAGTGTGACGAGAAGAATTAAAGAGGGAGGTTTTATATGACGGTTAAGTGACGTGACCAGGAGGCTGACAGCGACCAATGGCAGGTCTTAAGCTCTCAGGTAAGGTATTCTGAACAGCCACCCAGGTGATTACGTCAGGGGACCATTGTCATCTGAAGGCATTAAAATGTATGTGGGGTTTTATCAAAGGAAAGTCTATGATTATCTTCTAAAAACATTATAGATGATTCATTCCAGTTAATGGCATGACCTTACTCACCAACATTAAATACAGCTAAATTATCTTAGGCATATTTTATGGCATTTTTATATACAGTTAACCGAGCAGATTAGCCCCCTCCCTGTCTGACCAACATACACTTTATCACGACCATTACGAGGTAAACATTCGGTTTGGCTTCAGTTTGTAATTTTTGGTGAACACAATTTTTTTGTTAACGTTGTTTGAGTAACTGAAAACTTTATTGATTTGTTATATGCGACTTATTTATCAAGAAGCTTGAGAGTTGATAAGTTATTTAAAAACAAAATTAAAGTTAGTGTTTATGAGTGGTGGAAGGCGAGATATTGTAATAATTTGCTTTAGCTACACTTATCTAAAAACCAATTGGGGTATCTTAGTTCTCCTGATTGAAGTTTGATTGTACACATTTCATTATTAATACTCATATATTAAAGGCTACAAGTCCTGAAGGCTCTCTAGAAAAAGTTCTGAAGCAACATTTCTATTCACTTGACCAAGCGGTTGCTGAAAAATGTAGATAACTTCCTGAGTGGCTGAGTCTTCTATATCCTATGAAACCTAATTTTCTAACATCTCTGCTATTAACAACATCAAGGGAAGGAGTTTACCCTGTACTTCCCATCCCACTTTAAATTTGATACTGGAGACTAATCTAATCCACCTGTTAAAGAAATGATCAACGAGCTCCATCTGTCATCTCACACAACATCTACAGCATCTGAACCAACACATATCACGGGACGTAATCCGAGAGAGAGAAGGAACTCGTAAAGTATTCCATTTATAGCGTGGACAACACCGGGGATAAGTTAGAGTCCACATCTTTATGGATTTTAGGGAGTCTGGTGAAATTGGGATGACTTAATTTTTGATAAGAATTTCAGACTTCGTTACCATCAACGTTAATAACTTTCTTGTTGAATTTAGCTGCACCATTCAGTAGGGAAATATTTTTGGTTTTTGCCAATAGTAATACTAAGGTGCACAACATTGTAACCCGTGTATTATGTGTGTGTGCAGTATTAGGTTTCTAACTGTTTCCATTTTGGAGTTATGGCTGGAACAGACAGACAGACAAATACGCTCACAGACAGACAGACAGACACATCCTTTCAATATTATGTATATGTTGTATATGTTATTATGTATGTAAAAATATATATTAAGTGCAATATATTTATGTATTTCGTATATATCAACTTCGCTAAGTATTTGAGTGTATTAACCCGAAAAAAATGACACGTATCTTGTATTGTTTTACTGTACACTCGCGTCACTATCTCCGGGTTACGGCGTGTTGGAGGCTGACAGCTCGAGGACTCTTCATTGATTAAATTATAAGTAGCGCGTTTCTCACCTTACAAAGATTCAAGGACGACCTTCCAGAAGGACCTTCTTCATCTGACGACCTGACCTTCAAGTTGGAGTTTCTGGTGACGTTGTAGTTATTGACTCTCTCTCTCTCTCTCTCTCTGTGCGTGTGTGTGTGTGAGATAATGAGGACTCCGAGCTGATTATCTTTATATGAATATAATTATTGGGTTGTCTTCCTCTTCCCTTCGCTATTCTCTCCCGTTATTCATCTTTTTCTTGTTATTCTCCATCGAGGATATATTGGCCTCTCGTCTCTCTCTCTCTCTCTCTCTCTCTCTCTCTCTCTCTCTCTCTCTCTCTCTCTCTCTCACTACGTTGAGCATGCATACAACAGACATAAGTCCTCCCACACTGAGAAAAACCCTAAACTTGAATCTGCTTTAACAAGACTCGTAATGAGGAACCCAGAGAAGAGAACTGGTATAGAAAACTAAGCTAGCTGGCTCTCGTCTCTCTCTCTCTCTCTCTCTCTCTCTCTCTCTCTCTCTCTCTCTCTCTCTCTCTCTCTCTTCCCCTCTTTCCCTCTCCGTCTTTCTCTCCCTCCCTGTCTCCCTGATTCTTCGCAGGAGTGTATAAAGCAGGTGTAAGGACTCCCAGAGTATAAGCAACGCCAGGGTGCTTAGAGCAAGTTTGGTAATGAGGTTGGGTCTCTCCAGGGGCGCTTTGGGTCTCTGTAGTGTTGTGAGCGATGATGATATTGTCTGGCGTTGTTATCCCTCCTCCCCGCCCCCAGGCTAGTGTACGTCTGGTTGTTGTTATGATGATTATTAGAACAGAAAATATATATACACACACAAGGAAACATTCGATCATTCACACTAACATCAAAATTCTCAAAAAAAAAAAAAACTCCTGTTGAAAACATTTTGACTTTTGACTTCTGAAATAATAAACGTGTACCAAAATATTGCAAACGCGCGCGCGCACACAGAGACACAGACAGACACACACACACACACACCACTCACACATATAAACTTTCTCTCTATCTTTCTCTCTTTAATCAAAATGGAAAGTGTATTTTTTGTCACAGGGGGGAAAGAGAACTCCGAACTCTACCCAGGAAATTCTAAAAAAAGGATTTTCACTCTCACTCTCGTTTACAAAGTGATTGGCGCTGCTAACAATGGTATTTGGGTTACTGAAATGACCATGAGAGGCCATGGGAGGGGGGGGGAGGTTAGGAGGGATGATGGGAGGGTGAAAAGGACGAAGGGAGGGTGAAAAGGGACGAAGGGAGGGTGAAAAGGACGAAGGGAGGGTGAAAAGGACGAAGGGAGGGTGAAAAAGGACGAAGGGAGGGTGAAAAAGGACAGAAGGGAGGGTGAAAAGGACGAAGGGAGGGTGAAAAAGGACGAAGGGAGGGTGAAAAAGGACGAAGGGAGGGTGAAAAGGACGAAGGGAGGGTGAAAAGGACGAAGGGAGGGTGAAAAAGGATGGAGGGAGGACGGAATAGAGGGAGGAAGTGAGGAATAGTGGATAGGGAGAGAGAATCAGACATAAACCCGACCTTAACATCAAAACCAAATACAATAATGGTCACAGGTATTTCAGATCAAGGTGTAACTTACTAATTAACAGGTGTTACTCATTACTCTGTTTACTTTTGTTTATTTTTTGTTTGTATTGAAGTGTGTTGGAGGTTGAGTACAGAAGGCGTTCCTAGGTTTACTTAGAGTGTTAATGAAGAGAAATTTGTTGAGGTGTTCTGGTCAGTTTATATAGCTGTAAATATCCTGAATAATAATAATAATGTGGAGAATATAATGCTTGAAGTAAATTAGTGGGTAAATATTGCATAAAATAATTCTTTTATTTAGTAGAGAGAGGCAGACACACAGGGCAACGAGACAAACCTGATTTCTCATTTTTCCATCCGACTTCCATCTGAGAAATCTTTCCCAGTTGCTTCATAGCGAGATCACTGATCCAATATTCGTTCTCCTGACCTGAACCTGACCTGATTTGACCTTCCACAGATATACATTCATAAGTCGGCCTGGAGATTCAGCAAGGTTTATTTTGCATTTCTTTTATTACCAGTTTGATGTAAGATTTAGCTGCTAGAGGTGTACCAGATTAAAAGTTTTATATTATCTCTTGTGTTGAGTTTTTCTTGTTAAAGTTGGGGATAAAAAAAAAGTTCTGGTATGAGAAACTTGAAGACGAGCAACAAATAGTTTTATCGTTATTAAAAGAAGGTTATTATTGTTCTTTTATGATGGGAGTTAAAGTTTTATTTCTTATAAGGAATTGGATTATTGTGGATGTTAGATTCAGTTGGATTAATTTAGTTCTTGGATATCTATGGATTTACTTAGATTTATCAGGATTAACGCATGTCTTGGATTTATTCGGATTTATCGTCAATTTATAACCTTTCAGTGTAGTGTCTATTGAAAAACACTAAATACTACAATACTACTAAATGATTAATTACCCTGGCAGTCACGTGTTAAGTCATTCCTATTGTGGTAACATTTGCCAGTTCCTTTGTTCGTGGACAAATAGAAGCACCAATCACTACACCAACAAGCTTTCAAAAGGAACGGTTTGACTTCTCTTCTACAAACCCAACCCAACTCACCCCAACCCTGGACACCTTTATGAAACAACTACACACACACACACACACACACACACCTGCCAGCCACCAGGTGTATAAAAACACATTTACGCTGACTAAGCACATCAATTAAAAGGTGTTAACATGAGGTGCTTCATTAACTCACCTGCAGCACTTCCAAAGTTCACTCACGTCAACATGATTATAACTTCACAAATTATATCTCTAACTTTCTACCTCAATAAACTACTACCACTTTCAAGCCTTTAGTATCCAGATAACTCGGTACCTCCTATATTATACCGTATAGTTCAGTATAGCTCTTATAGTAGTGACCAGGGGTTAATAACTCATCTGACACTGAAGTTATGGGAGAGGTATAATAATAAAATGGTTTAATATAGTAATAAATGGTTTAATATACTAATAACTGGTTTAATATACTGATCAAATGGTTTAATATAATGGTAAATTGGTTTAATAAATTATAAATGGTTTCATACAATAATAACTGGTTTAATATAATGATAAATGGTTTAATGTAATATAATTAAGTCTTATGTCAGATGCTATTAAATGCAGATGTTATTTGTATTGAAATGTACGGCTGTGTATGTAACTGTGATATTCTATACAGTTACTACACTCTGTCTGTCTGACCAAATGTTGGCCAACTTTTTCACGTGGAAAAATCTATGTTGTGTGTGGTAATGAATGATATTTGATCCGGGTTGCATTGTAGACACACATACATATACACACATACATACACACACATGCCTATACATACAAATATACATACATACACACACTTACATAAACACACACACGAGCACCCACACACACACACACACAACCACACACACACACAGTCACATCTCGTACCAGTGAACAGGAAGTCGATAACCAGAAGCCACTTGACGTTAACCAATGAAGCACGTGACGTTAACCAAGGTAAAGGGAAGATGTTAACGAGGTTAACGGTTCGGTTGGTATTTCACTCTTGGTTGTTGAAGCGCGTGACGTTAATCAGGAGGAGGACGAGACAGTGGAGGAGGAGGAGGAGGAGGAGGAGGAGGCCGTGGGTGTGTGGAGAATAGGAAGATGAGGAGGAGGAAGGAAAGATAGATAGGGAGGACGAAGGGTGTTGGTGGATGGGGGAGGGAAGGCGTGGGACTGATGGGGAGAGAGGTGGGGGTGGGGAGCGAGAAGTGTGGGTGGGAAGAGAAGAGACAAGTGGCAGCTATCGAGACATCGGCCCGGGACAGACATGGTGGCAGGGAATCAATTAGCGAAAAGTTTACATAATTAATTAAGGCTGGCTAGGAATCCTCTCCTCCAAGTGGATGTACGTATGGCTGCAGTGTCGGTGATGACAGAACGGCAGCTGCGACAAGGAGGGCAGTGGTGGTGCTGTTGTTGGCGAGAAGGTACAGCAATATCCCCCCCACCACCACCACTAACAACAACAACAACAATGCCAGATGCAACACCAGCAACAGTACCAACAACGTCTCCTGCAACGACTGTAGTGGTGATAACGGCGTGGTGGTGGTGGCAGGTTGACAAGAGCATTAGCATCAGCACAACAGCACCGCTACTCGACACAAGAGGTCTACAGTAGGGGGAATCTAGTAGCCGTAATACCAGCAGTGTAGAATTCAGAGAACAACAGCAGAGACATCCATTCACAACAACCAGCCGAGTCAGCAAGACTAACAGCAATAACAGCCGGTACAGCAGCGTGGCCTGGAGCAGATTCAGCAGCAGTATCATCCGCAACAGCAGTCACGATAATCTGACTCGCAGCATCAGTAACAGCTGGAACAAACACAAAAGGAACACACAAGTAACAGCGGCAACAAACTGTGGCTAGACTTTGTAATATATTTCTATTTCACTCCTATCTCGGATCCACTGGAGATTGTCCGTGAGTGGCGTTGTCCGTGGCTGTGAATCCGGGTTATATAAGTCCGTGGTGGACTTACGTACCGCTCCACTGCACCACTGTCACTTTAGACATTGATACCCATGGACTCGTACGATAAGTTTGACCACAAGAAGTCGACATGATAAACCAATCTCACCGTCACACTCAACCAAACTCTTGTCTCGCTCACCCAAGCTGCCATAACTAGATAGAGAACGAAACAACACCAACATTACCGAAGATCTTATCGTAGAGAGATACGAGACTTCATCCCCAGTTACAGGGTAAAAAAACACACTACTACTACTACTACTACTTTTCTATATATATATATATATATATATATATATATATATATATATATATATATATATATATATATATATATATATATATATATATATATATATATATTTAACGTGGCCTCCAGCCCAATAGCCACACCTTCGCCGCCATTTTCTTACCTACTACTACTTTGCTGTCACTCGAAATCGAGTAGGACGATCATCCAGCTATGATACAATGATATGAGTTATTAAGGATGTCACCTAGGTTGGTGAGTTCTGAGGTGACTAAAGAGGCCGATACGGGACTGGCAGGGTCGATCATAGATGCTGCACATGTGGGGGGCTACATCTAGTGCGGGAGGAGCGGCGGCAGCGTTTTTCTGACGTTGGCGCTTATCTGCCTCGGTTTGCCTTCGGGCTAACTCGAAAGTATTGATACCTTCTATGTGGTGCTCCTCCAAGCGTTATGGTGTGGAGTAATCGTCTTCCAGGTGAGGGGGTCGATTTGGCATCTTTTCAGGTTTGTCTTAAGACTATCCTTATACCTTTTCAGTTGCCCGCCAGCGTTACGTTTACTATTCGTTAGGTGACTGTAGATTAGCTGCTTTGGCAGTCTACTGTCGTCCATGCGTCTTCCATGCGGATAACATGGCCAGTCCAGCGTAGTTGTTAATGGATGATGGTAGCCTCGATGCTCCTACAGTTGGTGTTAGCGAGAATACTGACATTTGTTCTCTTGTCTTCCCAGCAAACTCTTAGTATGGAACGTACACTACGTTTGTGAAAGTTTTCAAGTGCCTTGAGGTGCCTCCTGTATGTGACCCATGTCTCACTGCCATATAGCAGGGTGGGGAGGACCACTGTTTGATATACGTGCAGCTTTGTCGATAATTTCAGCTTCCTCCAGTTAAAGACACGGGTACGGAGTCTGCCAAAGGCTTGAGATGCTCATCTGATCCGATGTTTAATCTCTACATCGATGTCCGCGGTGGTGGACAGATGGGAACTGAGTTACCGAAAGTGGGTAACATTAGAGAGGGTAGTACCATTATGCTGGATGGATGGTGGAGGTGTGTCTGAACCTGGGGCAGGCTGAAAGAGAATCTGACTGTTACGTACATTCACCTCAAGGCCGAAGTGTGCATACGGATCTGCGTAGGTGTTCAGGATCTCCTGTAGGTCGTGTTCAGTGTGAGCGACAACGGTGAGGTCGTCTGCATACTGAAGTTCAGTAATAGAAGTTGCCGGCATCTTTGTTCCTGCCTGGAGTCGTCTACTGTTGAAAAGACCCTTCATCCAGCAATCGCACGCGCACAACCACCCACCCACTAACGCACACACACAGAATAATAACCTTTGTGAATCCCATTTCTTAGGCTCCTAATGGACACATCAGTGGTAAAATGAAAAAAAAAAATTAAAACAGTCTCTTTCATTAGGTCTACCAATCCCTAATAATAGCTACCGAATCCCATATCAATTTCCTCTTTATCTCTCTCTCTACCGATTACCGCATAATTATCATTCACACAGGTAATGAGCGCAACTGTTGTTAAAAAGAGACCTGACACTCGGCAAAACAATAGCCACGCGAAACAAAAGCTTCATTATCTGAACAAAGGTCTAATTTCCTGGGCTAATTACCTGAAAATCTCTCGGCAATGCTCTCGAAATCTCTTGTTATTTCCCGTTAGTGAGTGAAGCCAGATGAAAAGTGCTTTAATATAACTATTGTGAGATTGATTGGAAGTATTTCTGATCTATGAATGGGAGAGAGAGAGAGAGAGAGAGAGAGAGAGAGAGAGAGAGAGAGAGAGAGGCTGGTAAACAAATTAAGAGCTGTGATAAAAGAGGGCACTCCTTCCTAGTTACGTTAAGACCCGCCAGGATTTTCTCTGCTTTAAACGTGTGAGATACAGCTAAAGTTTGACAAGAGAAGCACAGGTGTAATTTAACCATGAAAAATATTGTTCTTCTCGCCATTGTTGTTCCTCTCATATTGTTCATGTATTAAGTGTTATTTTCATTCTATTTTGTTCTTCTTTGTTGTGTTATTTTGTATACCTATTCATTTCTATCTGTACATAATCTAGTATTGTTCATCTGTGTATTGCTGTTCTTGGATTGTTCAACTTATTTGTTCTACTGTTCATTTCTTGTGTTCTTCTTTTTAATATTTTTCCATACTTATTTTTCACTGTGTTATTTTATACGTGTTGTTCATCTTCCTAGTTTTTGTTCATATAGTATTAAGTTTTATTCCTCAAGTTTAAATACATAATTTGTTCATATCTCTAATAGGATTTTCTTATACATAAATCAGTTCATCTTTGCTTGGCTGTTCAGATCGATTTAGTTCACTGGTGTGCTAATGATCGTTCACATCAGGTACAGTCCCCTTCACTAGTGCGTTTACAGGGGCTCTTCAGGTTTTGTGCAGTGTGGCCGCCCTGTTTTTGTTTACTACGAGCCCCTGTAAACGCACTAGTGATGGGGACTAAACACATCTGCTGTGAGGAGTAGGACTTTCCATACCTGGGATACACCATAGGCCTAAAGCAATCATTAATTAGTATTCTTTCCAAGTTGGTTAATTTTGGACAGGTAGGATTTCTTTTGTGATTTTTCTACGGTCTTGTTTTGGGGTAAATAATATTATAGGGATTTTTCATGGTATGGGGATTTTTCTAATGGGAGTATCAACATGGTTAAGATACATGGGGATTTGCTTAGTCCAATGAGGTTTTCTACGATAAAAATTAGTTATGAAGCCTTAATGGATTTGGAGAGGAGAGGAGAGGAGAGGAGAGGAGAGGAGAGGTGAGGAGAGGTGAGGTTTGATGGTGAAGCTGAGTAAGAGAGTAATGCTCCAGGGAACATGACAGGATACGTCAGGGGTAGACAGCGATGCCCAGGGGGAGAACGACAGCATAACAGTATATGTGAGAGGGAAAGTGACAGCTATGTAATAGGGGAAAGTGACAGGGAAACGACAGCTCGGATGAAGAAAGTAAAATATGAAAGCTGAGGTTAAGAGATTATCTTTTTTTTTACCCATAGTGTGTTTCCTCTCTTTTACCCATAGTGTGTTCCCTCTCTTTTACCCATAGTGTGTTTCCTCTCTTTTACCCATAGTGTGTTTCCTCTCTCTTACCCATAGTGTGTTTCCTCTCTTTTACCCATAGTGTGTTTCCTCTCTTTTACCCATAGTGTGTTACCTCTCTTTTACCCATAGTGTGTTACCTCTCTTTTACCCATAGTGTGTTTCCTCTCTCTTACCCATAGTGTGTTACCTCTCTTTTACCCATAGTGTGTTTCCTCTCTCTTACCCATAGTGTGTTTCCTCTCTTTTACCCATAGTGTGTTACCTCTCTTTTACCCATAGTGTGTTACCTCTCTTTTACCCATAGTGTGTTTCCTCTTTTTTACCCATAGTGTGTTTCCTCTCTTTTACCCATAGTGTGTTTCCTCTCCTTCACCCATAGTGTGTTTCCTCTCTTTTACCCATAGTGTGTTTCCTCTCTTTTACCCATAGTGTGTTTCCTCTCTTTTACCCATAGTGTGTTTCCTCTCCTTCACCCATAGTGTGTTACCTCTTCTTTTACCCATAGTGTGTTACTCCTTACCCATAGTGTGTGTTTTCTCTCTTTACCTATAGTGTGTTTCCTCTCTACCCATAGTGTGTTTCCTCTCTCTTTACCCATAGTGTGTTTCCTCTCTCTCTTACCCATAGTGTGTTTCCTCTCTCTTATCCATATAGTGTGTTTCCTCTCTCTTATCCATAGTGTTGTTCTTACCCATAGTGTGTTTCCTCTCTCTTATCCATAGTGTGTGTTTCCTCTCTCTCTACCCATAGTGTGTTTCCTCTCTCTCTTACCCAGTGTGTTTCCCTCTCTCTTACCCATAGTGTGTTTCCTCTCTCTCTTTTTACCCATATAGTGTGTTTCCTCTCTCTACCCATGTGTTTCCTCTCTCTCTACCCATATATAGTGTGTTTCCTCTCTTATCCATATGTTTCCTCTCTCTTACCCATAGTGTGTTACCTCTCTTTACCCCATAGTGTGTTTCCTCTCTTTTACCCATAGTGTGTTTCCTCTCTTTTACCCATAGTGTGTTTCCTCTCTTTTACCCATAGTGTGTTTCCTCTCTTTTACCCATAGTGTGTTTCCTCTCTTTTACCCATAGTGTGTTTCCTCTCTTTTACCCATAGTGTGTTTCCTCTCTTTTACCCATAGTGTGTTTCCTCTCTTTTACCCATAGTGTGTTTCCTCTCTTTTACCCATAGTGTGTTTCCTCTCTTTTACCCATAGTGTGTTTCTTCTCTTTTACCCATAGTGTGTTTTCTCTCTTTTACCCATAGTGTGTTTCCTCTCTCTTTTTACCCATAGTGTTTCCTCTCCTTCACCCATAGTGTGTTTCCTCTCCTTCACCCATAGTGTGTTTCCTCTCCTTCACCCATAGTGTGTTTCCTCTCTTTTACCCATAGTGTGTTTCCTCTCTTTTACCCATAGTGTGTTTCCTCTCTCTTACCCATAGTGTGTTTCCTCTCTCTTACCCACAGTGTGTTTCCTCTCTTTCACCCATAGTGTGTTTCCTCTCTTTGGTGATGCCTATTAATTTAACAGCTTAACATTTTATTCCTATTTTAATGTTTATTTTATTTTGTATTTTATTATTTCTGTTTATTTTTTGTTATATAAATTTTTTTAAATTTTTTTATCACTATTTTCATTGTGTTTGTTAAGTGTTTTTGTTTTATTTTTACCGTCTCTTCTTTTATCTTATTATTGTTGCCTTTTCATTTTTATTCGTTTTATAGTTTTATTAATCATGATTTTTTTTTTTTAGTGTTTCTACTTTGATTAAATTATTTTTGCTATTTTGTATTTTAATTATTATTCGTGTTTTCTATTTCATCTTCATCTTTATCCATTTTTATTGACTCGAGCTTCTCGGTTCTGTGTAAGTGGTTACCTGTTGCCTCGGAAGCTTCACTGATTCACCTGCATATAACTCATTAACACCTGGTACTTCGACCCCTTGTTCACTCATCATTCATTTGGTGTTCGTAACTCATCAGCCACGAGAGACTTCCTAATCTTTCCCATTACTTTTTTTCCTTTACCTGATCCTACAACACCTGGTCTGTCATTAACTCCATGTAATGAGTTTTTGCTTTTTCTAAATATACCGTTGTAATCATTTCCGACACTGACACTGTTTATCTACCTGTTAGTAATATATTGATTAGTATATCTTTACTATATCGTGAATGTTTATAGCTGTTTATGTAAGTTTATATAGGAATATCAAAGAGTTTTATATTTTTATTTGTATATGGCTTGTCAGTTTATTTTCAATCTATATAATAATAGGTTGAATTTTCTATTTAACTCTCTCTCTCTCTCTCTCTCTCTCTCTCTCTCTCTCTCCTCACGCCACTTAGTCTCCACACACTCTATGTTCCTCTACTACAGAAAATCAATACCACTGACACGCTACGCAGGTAAATAACCCCCCCCCTCCTTTCATCTTTTATTTGTTATAACTTGTGATAGTAGAGCTCCCCTCCTCCCTCCCTATCTCCTCTCCCTCTCTCCTTTCCCCCTTTCCTTCTCTAAACCTGTTTCTTCACCCCTCCCTCCCTCCTCCTCCTCCCATCTCTATACCCTGTTTCTTAATCCCTCCCTCCCTTCCTTCCCCGCCTCTGGTCCGCAATCCCTCCCTCCCTAAACCTGACCTTCAATCCCTCCCTCCCTCCCTATCTCCCTCCCTATACCTGTCTCTTAACCTCCCCCCTCCCTACGCCAGTCTTGTTCCTTTAAGCAAGCTCTTTCTCTTATACTGGGGTCGACATATCCATTTTAGTTAATATATGAGGCAAAGTTTCGCGCTGATATATGACGTAACTAAACGCCGGCACTGAGGTGTTCCTTTTTTACCTCGACGAAGAGGAGGAAGACGAAGAGGAAGAGGAAGAAGGGGAATAAGAGGAGGAGGAAGAAGAAGAATTATTAATATTGTTATTAAACAAAAAAAACAGTAGCAGTTTCCTCTTGATAAAGCTAATTAGTTTCAGTTGTGAGTACGTCCGTGAGTATATCTCTGTACGTGTTTGAGTGCGTCCGTGAGTAGGTCTCTGTACGTGTTTGAGTGCGTCTGTGAGTATGTCTCTGTACGTGTTTGAGTGCGTCTGAGTTTCTGTCTGTGCGTGTGTGAGTACGTCTGTGAGTAAGTCTGTCGGTACGTGTGTGAGTACGTCTGTGAGTAAGTCTGTCTGTACGTGTGTGAGTACGTCTGTGAGTAAGTCTGTCTGTACGTGTGTGAGTACGTCTGTGAGTACGTGTGTGAGTACGTCTGTGAGTAAGTCTGTCTGTACGTGTGTGAGTACGTGTTTATCTGGTTCCACAGATCAAGCTCTATTTCGTGCTCTCTATACCAGGTGAAATCTGGTATAGAAGAGAGATTATCCTCGTCACACGCACGCACACACACACGCACACGCACACACGCACATACACACACGTACACATACACGCACACGCACGCACACACACACGCACAATCACAATCGGACTCGGACTTCTGTTTACTGAAGCAAATAGCTGAAATTAAACACCAGAGGTATTCAGGCTTGTGTGTGTGTGTGTGTGTGTGTGTGTGTGTGTGTGTGTGTGTGTGTGTGTGTGTGTGTGTGTGTGCCGCCATCTCAGTTAAGCGCCATCGACGTCGTGACTATTCCTCTGGCCCTCTGATAAAGCCACATGAATACTCAGCTAGGGAGAGGGCGTAGCAGGGGTGGGTGGGGAGGGAGGGGGTGGGGGAGGGAGGAGAAGGGTGGAGGAGGGAGGAGAAGGGGTGGGAGGAGGGAGGAGAAGGGGTGGAGGAGGGAGGAGAAGGGTGGGGGAGGGGAGGGGGGTGGGGGAGGGAGGAGAAGGTGGGGAGTGAGAGGGAGGGAGGGATGGGGTGAAGCTCTGTCTCTGTCACTCACTATAAATACTCATAACTTACATGTAAAAACTGATTAATACTTTGGCCTCTAAAATTTTACTTGACGATAACGGCAAGGTTTTTTATATCTTGCTCTAGGTATATAATGATGATGCGTGACCGATTATTCTACAATGACATAGTTTAACATTTTCATTATTAATTAAATCTTTTTTCTTCTTCTTATTGATACGCATTGTATTAAAGTCTCTGATTCATCTATAATAAATAATTCTCAGAAAATTCTACATTATTTTGATTTTTTTTGTTAAGTTAATCTATTTGTTTTATGGTTTTTTGTTTCTCTATTTTGTAATATTGTAATGTGGTGTGTGTGTGTGTGTGTGTGTGTGTGTGTGTGTGTGTGTGTGTTCTTTTACCGTCATATTTAAGGTGGTTGCTGTCTGTCTGTCTGTCTGTCTGTCTGTCTCTACTCCGTTTGGTTTTTATTATCATTATTTTTATTATTGGTAGTAACAATATTATCATCTTATTTATATTATCATTCGTCTTCATCTTTTTATCACTTTTCTTATCATTTCCCACAAAGAAAAACAATTCATCCTTAACGCCTTGACACCTGGAGTCCAAAAATGAAAGTTGGGGGAGCCAATTTCTCGAGTTCTCATGACGAGTGAACCCTTAGGAGATGTGAGAAAACATTAAAAAAGAATTACAAAGGAAAGGAGAGAAATGACGAGGGATTTTAGATGATGCTGTAGGAAGGTATAAAAAAATAGATACTGTGAATAAAAAAACTGTGGTTGAATGAAAAGATACTGTGGTTGAATGAAAAGATACTGTGGTTGAATGAAAAGATACTGTGGTTGAATGAAAAGATACTGTGGTTGAATGAAAAGATACTATAATTGCATAAAAATATACTGTGTTTAGATAAAGATACTAAGCTTGAAAAGATGCCGCGATTAAAATAAGATACTACAATAAAAAAAAAAAATACCCCTAATAATTCGTAAGAAATATACGTCAATTATGAAAAAAAATACAGTAATTTAATATCCTTTTTATAACACAGATATTAACGAATTATTAACGTTAAATGGCTCGTATGTACGAAGCTTATGTGTCAATTATCATGTGATTTAGTGTTGACAAGTGATCCCAAGAACGGTGATCATTTGAAGGGGAGTTTATGGTGTCAGGTGGTCGTTTGTGGGGTCGTTTGTGTTTTGTTGGGGTCGTTTGTGTTTTGTTGGGGTCGTTTGTGTTTTGTTGGGGTCGTTTGTGTTTTGTTGGGGTCGTTTGTGTTTTGTTGGGGTCGTTTGTGTCCTGTTGAGGGTCGTTAGTGTTTTGTTGGGGTCGTTTCTGTTCTGTTGGGGTCGTTTCTGTCCATGTTGAGGGTCGTTAGTGTTTTGTTGGGGTCGTTTCTGTTCTGTTGGGTTCGTTTGTGTACTGTTGGATTCGTTTCTTTTCTGTTAGGGTCGTTTGTGTTCTGTTGGGTTCGTTTGTGTACTGTTGGGTTCGTTTGTGTACTGTTGGGTTCGTTTCTCTTCTGTTAGGGTCGTTTGTGTACTGTTGGGTTTGTTTCTGTACTGTTGAGGTCGTTTTTTGATACTATTAAGTTCGTTTATGCTTAGTGTCGACCATAATTCCAACATCTGACAAATATCTAACATCGTCTCGTCGCCCCATATTGTGTTCAGTTTAAAGCAAAAGGAACGTTAATATTCGTTCTAATTACATCATAACTACAGCACGATAAAAAATTCTGCTGTGTTTGACTTGTTACTTTTTTACGAGTTGAAAAATTTTAATTGGTTCGAAAAAAAAGAGGAAAACTGATTTGTGATAATGACGAATTATAGTGTTTTAATGTTTGGTATTTTCCCAATTATTTCCTTGTTTGTTTTAGAAATATATAGCAACATTAGTAGGAAATTCTGTAATGGGTTGATGGAGGTAATTTTATATATTTTTGTATCGATTAGGTAATATATTGAATTGTTGTAGGAATAATTAAATATATATTTTTTTCGTATTATTGTTGTGTGTGAAAAATGTTATACAAAATAAGGTTAAATTCCTCCCTGTTTGTGTGTGTTCGTGAAGTTATGTTTACTTTTGTACTCTTAAAAGACCTTATCTTAATGGTATACTTCCGTGAGTAACATATTTTTTTTTATATTCGACGTCATAATCGACCTTGTCCTTTCCCAATACGTCTAGCAATCACTACTGGCCTCGTCACCACTGCTAGTCATCTACGTCTCTTTGGTGAGTGCCCACCCGAGAAATCTCACACATTTTTCGTATTTCAATGAGAGCAATTTGAGATGGACTGCAGCAGAAACACTCAATGGGTGTCTTGGAGTCTCATTACACACTCTTTCAGCTGTGTCAAGAAATATGAGTACGTGTGTGTGCGTGCGTGTGCGTGCGCAACATACAAATAAGAAAACACACACACACACACACACACACACACACACATCTTCTCCTCTTGACTCGGATAATCCTGGTATTAGAGGCGCCCGGCACTCACGCCCTATCATAAAAAACACACCGCCAGCACGAGCATTCAACACCGCCTGGCATAACCCTTCCACCTAACAATGACAGGCTTATAAATGTGGAAATGGAAACGCAGTAGATTTTGAAGCTAATTGGGCATGAAATATTTATGATAAACTTTTGGTTCTGATACTTCGTTAAATTTACAAACTTTGAGGGCGATAATTATATACTTTTCTTACTTAGATTTATCATAAAATACTTTCCCAGAAATAAGCTATAATGGGAGATTGGAGGCCATTCTGATAAAAAAGTAGTAGTAGTGGTAGTGGTAGTAGTAGTAGTGGTAGTGGTAGTAGTCGTAAATAGTAGTAGTATAAAATAATAGTAGTGATAGTAGAAATAGTAGTAAGTAGTAGTAGTAGAAACAATAAAATAAAATACAATAGGAGAAATACACCTAATATGAAGATAAAAATAAATAAGAAAGTGAAAAAAGAAAGAAAAAAAAAAGAAAAGTCAAAATATTCCCACTGAAAATAGAAAGACAATTTGTTTCCTCCATCTTTATTTTTATTAACATCATTATCTTTTCCTTCTGTTTGTAATTTTGTTTCCTTCGTCTTTCTTCATCACATTCTTCACCATTTTTTATACGTCATCACATTTTTCACCATCTCATACATCATCACCATTATCATCACACTCTTGTACTATTTACATCACTACATTCACCATTGCATTCACTAGTGTTATCATCTTCATCATACAAACATAGTGACGTCATACAGTCACCACTATCACCACTACAGTCACCACTACACAGTCACCATTCCCATCACCATACAATCACTACTCTGACTCCACACCATCACCAGGGATAAGAGGGGAGGGGGAGGAGGAGGAGGAGGAGGAGGAGGGGAGGGGGAGGGTAATAGGTGGGTCTCTCGCCAGGGCAGTAACACCCAGATCTGCATAAGGCCTCCACAGTCTGTTTCCCACCCACCCACCCCTGCCACCCACCCCCTGCCACCCATCCCTGCCTCACACCCAATCTTGCCACTCACCCACTCTTGCCACCCACCCCATCCACTCTTGCCACCCACCCATCCCTCTTGCCACCCACCCACCCACTCTTGCCACCCACCCACGTGCGCTCCTGCCACCCACTACACACCAACCCCTGCCACCCAATACCCCCCCACACACCCCCTGCCACCCAATACACACTAACCCCTGCCACCATCCACTACACACCAACCCCTGCCATCTACCCACTTCTGCCACCCATTACATACACTGCCTTGCCACCCATCCACTCTCACACCATGCTGCCCACACACCCTACCACCCCAGGCCGCCCACGATACATCCATCCTTACACCTGCCGCCCACCACCTTCCCTCCTCCTGCCACCCACAACCTTCCCTCCTCCTGCCACCCACAACCGCCCACCACCCTACCTCTTCCTGCCGCCCACCACCTTCTCACCTCCTGCCGGCCATCACCTCTCCCTCACCACCCACACCCTGCCGCCCACCACACAACCTCCTGCTCCTCACACCTTCCCTCAGCCCACCACCCGCCCTCACCCACACACACCGCCCCACCCCTCCCCACCCTGCCGCCCACCACACACCGCCCTCACCCTGCCGCCCACCACACGTCACCCTACATACCCCACCGCGCCCACCACCACACCCACCACCACACTGCCGCACACACACACACCTGCCCGCCAAACACCGCCCTCACCCTGCCGCCACCACACCGCCCTCACCCTGCCGCCCACCCATCACCCTGCCGCCCACCACACACACCCTCACCCTGCCCACCACACGTCACCAAACACCTCACCCTGCTACCCCGCCCACCACACCGCCCTCACCCTGCCGCACCGCCCCACCACCACACGTCACCCCACCCTGCCCACCACACCGCCCCGCCCACCACACACCGCCCACACACCGCCCTCACCCTGCCGTCTACCACATCACTGATTTTTTTTATGGGATTTGAATAAATTTATAAGTTCTATTTGTGTCTCTGTATCTCTCTGTTGACACACACACACACACACACACTGACACACACACACACACACACACACACACACACACACACACTGACACACACAGATACATATTTATACATACATTACACATACTGTTTATAGCATTTATATTCAGAAATCTACATTACCATACAGACACTGATGGTAAACTATTTCAATATATTTACAGAATAACTAATAAAAAACTATGGGTCGACTTAACAACATTATTATAGTTAAGCATTAATACAACAATTTTATGGTAGAGTTTTCAATATATATATACTCTAATATGTAATAAAGGTTTTGTAATGCATTTCAGCTATAACGTTACGAAATATTTATATATTTAGGACCTTTACAGTAAAACATTAATGTAATATAGTTAATATATTGAGCGGTTGTAATATATGTAGGTAATAACGTAGTAAAAATATATATATATAAAATAAAATAAAAGGCTGGGTGAATAATTTCGTTCTATATTATCTTTGAAGCTTCACGTTTGTTATGAAATTTGGAAGGTAATTAATTAAAGCCTTTGTCCTCCTGTGCCAGTCATCCTACTAGTTATATTAAATAGAATTAAGCTAGTTGGAGAATGCTAGTATAATTAAATGTAAATTATGCTATTTCGACTTAATTTTTATCGAGTGAAGGTATCTGTAATTTGAACGGATGCTTACTGTAAAAAAAATATTGAATAAGTCTTTTAACCTTTAATATAATGATTTAAGCCCTGAATTATAATGCCATAATGATCATGCTAATAAATCATCGTACTTCACTAGGTTGAGACCTTTTACTCACTGGGTTAAATCATTGTACTCACAGGGTTAAACCATTGTACTAATGTGGGTTGAAACCTTTAACTCACATGGTTAAGTCATTGTACTCAAGAGGGTTAAATCATTGTACTCACAGGGTTAAACCATTGTACTAATGTGGGTTGAAACCTTTAACTCACATGGTTAAGTCATTGTACTCAAGAGGGTTAAATCATTGTACTCAAGAGGGTTAAATCATTGTACTCAAGAGGGTTAAATCATTGAACTCAAGAGGGTTAAGTCATTGTATTTATAGGTGTTAACTATATTTCTCAGCGAGCTTATTTATTGTACTCAAGAGGGTTAAATCGTACTCAGTGGGTTAATAAAAGGAAATTGTCCTTCTACTACTCCTACTTCTCCTCCTACTTCTCCTCCTACTTCTCCTCCTCCTCCTCCTCCTACTCCTCCTCCTCCTCCTACTCCTCCCAATAATAAAACAAGAATTCATAGGTTTATTGAACGTTAGTAGACAGACACAATGAAAATTTTCCACCTTTACTGCTGGCTATTTCGATGTCATATGAGTTTCTATTCGTTTAAACGACCCTGTTGAATCATATTAAGTACCCCGTAGCTATATAAGGCTTGGAGGTCGCTGGATCGTATACATAACTTTAAGAATTTATTTATTTTTCTTATTATTTATGCATTACAAAGGGATACAATATATTCTAGTCGCCCATTGAGGGATCCTAAATGCTTTGCTCTCTCTCTCTCTCTCTCTCTCTCTCTCTCTCTCTCTCTCTCTCTCCCCCTTTGTGTTATTTAACCTACCTATCTATCAATCTTGTGTCCCCTTTCCCGTTCACTATCTTAACCAATTCTCATTTCTCACTCCCTCTTTCGTCCCTGTCTTTCTACCAATTCTTTACAGTTCAGTCTTCGGTGGAATATAAAATAATGCATCCACCATGAAAATTTACATACGACTACCGTATCTATGTATCAATCTTTCTATCAATTCTATTTTCTTCCTTCCCCTTTCTCTCTCTCTCTCTGTCTTTCGACCATTTTTTTTACCTCTGTCTTCCATCAAATGCGAAATACACAACCACAATCATGCAGCAGAGGCCGACAAAGTTTCTCTCTTCCAATCTTCAAAGTGTGAGAGCTTCAACTTGGCGTGTCCTCAGGGAAGATCATTGTGTGAGAGGGGAGGAAAGGAGCTCTTACTCTCTCTCTTTCTCTTCCAATGCAACTGATTGTATATTCGTCACTCTGTATTGTGGACTGGTGTGGGAGAGTGCCTGGTGGTGTGGGAGAGTGCCTGGTGGTGTGGGAGAGTGCCTGGTGGTGTGGGAGAGTGCCTGGTGGTGCCTGGGAGTGCCTGGTGGTGTGGGAGAGTGCCTGGTGTGGGAGAGTGCCCAGGTGTGGGAGAGTGCCTGGTGTGGGGAGGAGTGCCTGTGTGGGAGAGTGCCTGGTGGTGTGGGAGAGTGCCTGGTGGTGAGAGTGCCTGTGGTGTGGAGTGCCTGGTGGTGTGGGAGAGCAGCCTGGTGGGGTGGAGAGTGCCTGTGGGGGTTGTATGGTAATGGCTTCCAGACACTTGTGGTAACATTCTCTCTCTCTCTCTCTCTCTCTCTCTCTCTCTCTCTCTTTCCCTCCCTGTTTCCAGATTTTTCTCTCGATCTACCTTTCTCCTTGTATTTCACTATCTCCTTCTATTTATTTTTTCTCTCTATCTCTCTACCACAGTATATATATCTCTCTCTCTCTCCCCTTCTCTCTCGTCTGTAATCAAATCTTGCTGGAAGAATGATAGGCGCGGGGTTCTCTCCCTGGCGACCTGTGGCAACATTGATCGAGTGTCATTCTGGCCAAAATTTCATCAAACTTTACCCACAAGAATGAGAAGAATGTCCTAGTGGGTTAGGTTATGTTAGGTGAATGTGTACGTGGCATTTTTTAGTAATAAATGAAAGGAGATGTTTTTTTTCCCCTAATGTTTTTTCTTTTGTCTTTAGAGAGAGAGAGAGAGAGAGAGAGAGAGAGAGAGAGAGAGAGAGAGAGAGACACACATTTATGCTGACACGATAGGTTGAGAAATGAGGAGAATACATATTGCTGAGTGACAATGTGTGTTAATCGACTCTAGACTGGAGGAATAGTAGGGATATCTGGGATTACGCACACGTACACACACACACACACACACATACACACACACACACGTACCAGCACTATTTCAGGATATAAAATATGGTAAAATATATGGTCATCCCAAAGCAGATTATAAAAGGGGTGAGAAGTTTTAAGTCCAAGTCTATAAAGTACTGAAGGATGTAGGGTGGGTGTCAGGCGTGGGTCCTAAAGCGGATTGTGGGCTAGTGTGGGGGGGATCATGGGGCGTTCCTCGATACACAGCCGTGGGTGAGTGTCAGGGGTGGTGCTACTTGGTGGTGGTAGTGGTGGTGGTGGTGGTGGGAGGAGGATTAGAGTGGAAAGTTTAGATGAAACAGAACTAGAGGATGATGGGAGGGATGGAAGGATAGGAGGGGTGAGAAGTGGTTGAATGGGTAGGAGTAATGGGAGGGGTAGAGATGGAATGAGTTGGAGAATTGAGAGAGGTGGATGAGAGGAGTAAACTGATTTGAAGGAATGGAAGGGTGAAAAGGATTTAAGGAGTGGAAAAGATATGAAAGAGAAACCCCATTCCATCTGTGACTGCAGAATTACAGGAGAAGGAGGTATCCCCTCACGGTGGCTGGGGAGGGTGGAAGGAAGGGGAGGGGGAGAGGGGAGGGAAAATTCCTTGGCTAATTAATGACTTTGACGTCACTGGAGATATGATGCTTCTGTCTCTCTTAATAGCGACTTTCTGGAGAGAGAGAGAGAGAGAGAGAGAGAGAGAGAGAGAGAGAGAGAGAGAGAGAGAGAGAGAGAGCCTCCACATTCCTTCCATATCTCTCCTGCTGTTCACACTCACACATCAGAAAGAAGAGACATAAACAAAAGAATAATATCAATAAAAAGAAGAAAAAAAAAAGGTTTTATAAAATGAATATAATAATTTCCTCTCTCGCGTCAACATCAGCACCGCGTAGGAAATGACTCTCACTAATTTTCCTCCCTAAAAGAAAAAATATCACCAGCTCGTCCACCAAAAAGGAAGAGAAAATGGGAGGGAAGTGTGAAAATGAGTATTTCTGTGCGTCTCTGTGTGTCTCTCAGTGGAGTATCTCATTTTCTCTCAAATATCTCCTTTAAGATATTTTAAAGGAAGGAATGTCTCTCTATTGAGTCCTATTGAGTACAGGACATAAGATTAGATCCCCCATGATTAGGAATATTTAGCTGTTGATCACGCATATTGTTACTGTGTGGGTCTTCTGAGTTAAGCTGAGCACCTTCTAATACACCTTCCATCACTGCTGCTCAGAACGTGTGGTGAATATTCTGAAATATATCACCGAGGAATCTATTTTTTCCTTGAAGATTATATCAACTCGTTAAACCTTTCGTGTGTGTGGAATAATTTTACTTATTATACCCGATATATTTCCAGAGTTATGACGTAATCATATATTAAATGATTATATAACATGATATAATCTTCCTTCACTGATAATAATACAAAAACAACAACAATGAATTATGATACAAAGCTAAAATACCTCAGGAGTTTAAGCTGTGTTTGATAAGATATTCCTGGACATATTATGACATATTATTACTGAGTTGTATATTTATCTTGAGGATCTTGTTTGAGAATTTAAATATCTTAAACGTTTCTCGTGCTTGAATATACAGCTAAGATACATTTAATAACATATTCACAGCGGTATTATGAGACATATTTATACATATTAATCTTTCTCACACCTCAAAACCTTAAGTATTTCTCATCTTTAAATAAATACTTGAATTTAATATATATATTTTTGTTTTCAAGATTCCAGAGATTCTTAGACATAACTCTTCTTTGTATAAACACGTAAGTTATATTTAATAACATAATCCCAAGCGTAAAACCCTTCAAGGTACAACTCAACAATACTTTAAACTCGGTCACTGCAGCATAACCTAACCTAACCTAACCTAACCTGGGTCAGCTGTGTGAAACTTGTCTCCACTCCACCTTAAACTTTCTGCTCTGCTCGTAACCTCACCTTTCCTGTCGTTAATGTATGTTAAGTAAATATTGAATTGTTTAATACAGTGGAGTGTGTGAGTACAGGATAAAATTATGTATTTTGTTTATTACAGTTGTGCGTTAGGGATTTTTTTTTTTTGGGGGGGTGGTTACAATCTTTACAAAGTCATTTATGAAATTGTTCTTCTCTCTGAAGTCTTTTTTCTTTCTCTCTCGACTATTCGTTTTCATCTCTTTCTCTTTTCTTTCTTATCTTCATATTTTTGTCGTTTATCTGTCTGTCCTGTTCCCACGTTTATGGTCTCTGGAAAATGTCCAACAGAGAGGAAAAATAAAGCCGCCATGCCTTGCCAGCTCTTCTCTTTTGTTACAGTCGATACGAGGAGTCGAGTCCAAAGTCGATGGGATCAAATTCCATTCTTCACACAAATGCTTGCCAACCCAACTCCCCCTTCACGAAAAAAAAAAATAAATATGAGAATGATGATAAATAAATTCGACTTCGTTTAGTTATTTTTAGAAGAAATTCTTTAACTGTGATAGAAGAGATTGAGTTTCGGAATTCACTTACCTCTTATGGTGATTTTCTTTATATTTTTTTTTAGAAGTTGAATCTCATTTAAGTGATCCAATTCCATTTTTTTTTCACACAATCGTCTTGACAGTCATTCTCCTCCTTCGCTTCACTTTTAGTATGATGCTAAATACTCCATTTCTCCTTTAATTTATTATTTTTTGACGGAGAAAATCTTTCAGCCATGTTGAAAATAAAATGAATTGAGAAGCTCATTCGTTTCTGGTGGTTTTAGCAAGTCGATTCCAAGTGAGAGAATTCAATCGTATTTTTCACACAGTTGCTTGATGACCTCCTCATCTTCCTCCTCCCCCTCCTCCTTTTCTTCTTCCCCCTCTTCTTCTTCTGACTCCTCTTCCTCCTTTTCTTCTTATTCTTCCTGCTCCTCCTCCTTTTTCGCTTCCTCTTCATCCTCCTCCTCCTTTTTCGCTTCCTCCTCATCCTCCACCTCCTCTTTCTCCTCCTTCTCCTCCTCTTCTTCGTCCTCCTCCTCCTCCTCTTCCTCATCCTCCTCCTCTTCCTCATCCTCCTTCTTCGTCCTCCTCTTCTTCGTCCTCCTCTTCCTCCTCCTGCTCCTCCTCCTGCTCCTCCTCCTGCTCCTCCTCCTCCTCCTCCTCCTCCTCCTCCTCCTCCCTCCTCCTCCTCCTCCTCCTCCTCCTCTCCCTCCTCCTCCTCGTCCTCATCTTCTTCGTCCTCCTCCCCTCCTCCTGCTCCTCCTCCTCCTGCTCCTCCTCCTCCTCCTCCTCCCTCCTCCTGCCTCCTGCTCCTCCTCCTCCTGCTCCTCCCTCCTCCTGCTCCTCCTCCTCCTGCTCCTCCTCCTCCTGCTCCTCTTGCTCCTCCTGCTCCTCTTGCTCCTCCTCCTGCTCCTCCTCCTGCTCCTCCTCCTGCTCCTCCTGCTCCTCCTCTGCTCCTCCTGCTCCTCCTGCTCCTCCTCCTCCTGCTCCTCCTGCTCCTCCTGCTCCTCCTCCTCCTGCTCCTCTTGCTCCTCCTCCTGCTCCTCCTCCTGCTCCTCCTCCTGCTCCTCCTCCTGCTCCTCCTCCTGCTCCTCCTCCTCCTCCTCCTCCTCCTCCCTCTTAACATATTATATACATCAAACTGCTCCTCCTCCTCCTCCTCCTCCTCCTCCCCCAACACACTCTTAACATATTATATACATCAAACTTTTCCTCTTAACCCTTTAATTCTTATAGGATAACTGTTGAACTGTCTTAGAAAAAAATTACTTCGGGGCGCCATTTGATTCAGGTGTTAAAACAAGGGAAGTTGACCTCATTAGGACGCCAATGGAGGTAATTTGAGGGTTGGAAGACATGCTGGTCAATTTTTTTCATGTCAGGAGTTGATTTTTTTTTTAATTCACTGTTTATGATGGACAAGATGACGTTTAGTGCAGCCTCTTGAGATTTCTTTATATAAATAAGATAATGGGAAAAAATTCTTAAGTTTTTTAATGAAGAGATTTGTCAGTAAAATAATCTTTGTGTTCATTAGATGATATTAAAATTAACTTGAGTTTCTTCATAATTGTCTAATAGAAAAAAACAGGCCATGAAGTTAGTTAGGTTCTCCCTTGACCTAACTTCAACTTTAGAAACTAGCTAATTTATACCACATGTTAAACTTTATTCTATTAACTTTTTTAAAACTTCATAAAAAAGAATAAATTACTCTCGTCACCTTAAAAAATTTATTAAACTGACTTTGAACTGACTGGGAAAAAAAAAGATAAATGGTACCCCGCAAATTTATCGCTAAATCATCTTTTCAACTCCTGGGAAAAAAAAAAGACGAAATATCTCATTAACGCTACTTGTTATTCTTTTCTGGAATAACCTTTAACTTTCCTCTCAGAAAATAACTTATAATGACATTTGACAAAGTTTAACCAATTAATTTTCAAGTTAATCAATTCCTTGCAGTCACCGCCACGTTAAGTCACCAAGTTATCACCTAAACTAACCTAACTAACTTTTCGTTCATGATTTGTAACTCAATATATATATTTTTTTTTTTTTTGCCGCTGTTCTGACACTTAATTATGATCTCTAGGTAGTAAATATTCATCATATGTCACATGTAAAATATGTGTGTGTGTGTGTGTGTGTGTGTGTGTGTGTGTGTGTGTGTGTGTGTGGAGTAAGATAATGTATATGTGTGTATGTATGTATGTATGTAAGTTATTAGTCTGATATATGCTATTGGTCTATCTGTATAATGCTAAAAATTAATTTATATCTGATTAAAAACAAACTTCTCAACAAATTAAATATATTGAAAAACATTGGAGGTGTATAATTATTAAACATCCTTTGTAAGAATTAAAATTAAAGTGATGATAATTACCTGTTCTTTAGACATGAACGGAAGTGAACAGTTCATTATAAATCGTTGAAAATGGTGTTTATTGGCACGAAGTTTTACGAAGTGTTTGGTATAATGAGATACGATTATTATACAGTCGTTAATGAAAGAAGTCACTGGATAATAAGGTATGTAATAATAATGGTATATACAATGTCATTATATCGGTATAAGTAGATAAACATGATATTGTTGCTCATTGTGAACCTGAGTGTTAAATATATATAGACAGTTTTATATGATTGTTATCGATATTAGTTTTAAAATAAGTATTGGTGGTAATTGTCTGACTTCTTTTCCTCTTCCTGCTCCTCCTCCTTCCCTTCCCTTCCCCTTGACCCCTCCCCTAGACCTCAATCCGTACCTTCCTCTCTCTCCTTCCTTCTTTCACTCTCCCTTCCCACACAAACTCTCTACCACCACCCCTGCCACAACAAACCACACACACGTCCCCTCTTCACCCTGCCCCTCTCCCTTCCCATACAAACTCACTAAACCACCCATAAACCTTACATATTCCCCCCCATCACCCCCTTCAAACCCGGCCACAACACGGGCGTCAGCTGGCCTGGACCTCGATCAAACTGATTTACAGCTTTCAAAAGATGTATGGTCCTGAAGGCAATATTTTCCTATATATAATATATATTTTTTTTACGGTTTTCATTTTATTTCGATTTCTGATCTCAATATTTAACTTTGGTGTTTTATGTTTCTCTACAATAATCTTTAAAATTCTAATTATTCTTTACATATTTCAATTCGCTGTTGGTTTAATATTACCTCTTTCCTAAATCATCGTTTTAGGTTGAAAACATTATTAGAATTGGTTAAATCTCACAGGGACCAGCACGAGTACTGTCCCCCGGAGGAGAAGCAACTTGATAAACTCTCACAGGGACCAGGAACCTCTGTGTTTACATACCTAGAAGACCTGCATTATTATTGAATTTACGAAGACCAAAATTTATGGACTTTTATTTAGTTTAAATAATTTTGAAATAGTTAATATTAGACTTAAAATATCTCCACTTTTTCGTCATATAAAGGCAAATATTACTCTCCATTGAATAATTACATAGTTCAGCAATTAACCTCATCAATTTCCTGATAAAGATAAGGCCCAGAGAATGTAAGCTAAGCACACACAGTTAGTAAAACCACATCCACATATCACAAACTCATGGGATTAATACATCGTTCATGAATACACTGTCAGCATTATTCATACACAGTTCCATTCATTTGGGATTCCTTAGCAGTAATACAAAGGACACTTAATCTAACTGTAATCTAACTTTTAATGGGATTTAAACGTATCTAATGCACTGTTACATTCAAAATTATGCATGACAAATTGCTAGTTAGGTCGTGTTTATTACACCAATGGCTCTCATCTTCCTGGTAGGTGCGAGCTGGTTATGGTAGTTCCGGTATAGGTTAATTACCCAGGAATTAGGTGATTAAACATAGGAAGCGTGGTAAATTATTATTGTCTCTCTCTCTCTCTCTCTCTCTCTCTCTCTCTCTCTCTCTCTCTCTCTCTCTCTGCTTTTGGTCTGTCTCTCGTTATGTACGTTTTCACAGGTACACATAAACGTATACATTCACACAGACAAAATGACAGAAACACAAATGCACATACGTAAACTTACACAAACACAAAGATACACACACACAGACATAAATAACACACACAAACACACACACACACACACACACACACCCTATGAACACCTCAAGTAAGACATAAGAAAGTTGTGAAAGAAAAATTAAAATGGAAAAAATACACAGGAGGTAATTGACCATTTTCATCTCCACCGTTCTTTAAATGGCACAAAGGTCACGGGAGGAAGATAATGGCAAGCCTCAGTACGTAAGGTATATACTTAAATCTGGTAACACTTGTATTGTACCCTGAAGAATGTGAAAAGTGTGTGTGTGTGTGTGTGTGTGTGTGTGTGTGTGTGGGTGTGTGTGTGTGTGTGTGTGGGTGTGTGGGTGTGTGATTTTTGTATATGTGCGGTATTTTATTATTATTATTATTATTATTATTATTATTATTATTAAAACAATCATAATACAAAAAATCAATTTACTTTTTAATTTTTTAAGTTAATATTTAATGTGACACGGGAAACATACTTAACCTCTGATTGTTAAAGTTTCCCCAAAGCTGAATGAAATCGTCTTGCTTTAACCAGAATAAAATCTCTTAAGACGTTCACAGCGCTCAGAGGGTTAAAGTTGTTATTGACGTTCATGAATGTATACTGTTTATATATATATACATTCATCTACATTCATCGATATGAGTGTGTGAGGCCCAGAAGGACTTTATAATTTCAGGTCTGTTAATGAGGTAAAATCAAACACCTGCTAATTAATTGCTGAGTAAAAATAAGTGACTGAGAAAAACTACATTTTCATAAGTTTCCTCGTCATATTCCAGAGCTTAGTTTAACCTTTTTTCTTATTTTATATAGAACAAACTTATACCGTATTTATCAGCGGAACAGAACCTGCTTTTGTATTAACATCGGGTTAGGTTAGGTTACGTTACGTCTCGTCACGTCGAAATAAATTAGGTTAAATTAGACTACATTAACCAGCGGAATGGCTACCTAACTTTACACAAAGACAGAATGCAGTCCCAACCACTTCACTATATCCACACTACCCTTAACAGAAAAGCAAGACTTATGAATCCAACCTATAAATTCACTAAGATGAATGGCAGCAATATTAAAAAAATCCTCATCTATTTAAAATTCTCACTACATTTTATTATACCTTAATGCCATTCTTCACCCCAACAGCTGTTATATAGTTGGCTACAAATCATGGGCTGTTTTCTTCATTGATTGTTTAGTGTGGAGACGAATTCTGGGAACACGTAAAATGTCTTGATATATTCTGGCAACAATGGTGGGAGGTTGGATGTCCACACACGGCATCCCTTATTGTGGGTGAAGTAAGGAGAAATAAAATAGACTGATGAATTGGTGTAGAGAAGCGTAAGGTGAAGAGAAGGGTGATAAATAAAACTTGGAGAATCAGAAAGAATGCAGATAAAGAGAGAGATATATTGAACATTAAAGTTTGTTGATTGATTATATTATTGGTATAGAGATTGTTAAGAGGAGAATGATGAATTGTTTGGATGGAATGTCGATAGATTGAAGTGTATGTTGATGAAATTGATAGATACACAATTGTGGGATTAATAAATTATGCAGAATGTAGAAAAGTAGAGAAATTTATGTATACGGTGATATGCATATTACCTGAAAGATCAATGATAATAATAATAATAATAATAATAATAATAATAATAATAATAATAATAATAATAATAATAATAATAATAATAATTTCAAGAATATCTCAAACATCGATAATTCTTGATATATTTTATAAGATTTAATAATATTGTTACGTGTGGAATGTCATTGTAATGCCAATCATTTTATCGTCCACAGCATTACCCCCTCACTCCCTTACCCCCCCTTACTCCCTTACCCCCACTCACTCCCTTACTCCCCCTTACCCCCACTCACTCCCTTACTCCCCTTCCCCCACTTACCCCACTCCCCACTCCCTTACTCCCCCACTCATACTCCCCACCCCCCTCACCCCTTACTCCCCCTCACCCCCACTCCCCTCCCCACTCACCCCTTACTATCCCCACCCCTCCTTACCCCTCACCACCTCCCCCTTAGCCCCTCACCCCCTCCCCTCCCCTAATATAATCAGTAGCAACAATTATATATGGTTCCTATATAATCACGAATTATATAACGGGTCATAAATTTTTTTAGGGCTGGGCAAATATTTCAAGTTATTAAATTCACGTAAGTATGAATTCTGTTGGGATTTAAAGCATTTTCTTAGATCAATGAATCTTATTTATATTTTTTTTCTTTTTTTTTGCAATTTTTCACTAGTTATCAGCTTGAGGCATCTTGGAAGTGAGGCTTCTGTAATATGATTTTTTTTCCTTTAATTCATCTGATTAAATATTTACATAATTATTTTTCCTTTAATTCACACACGTACTTTTTTTTTAACCTTCAAAGAAAATTTGTTTGATGTATTAATGAAGCGTAAATAGAAGGAGAATTAGTTTTTACTTGTTTTGTATTTTATTGAACGCTTGTATTTTACTGTAGTATATTTTAACTGTAATCACTCGCTCACTTTTTACTCACTTACTTTTTACTCACTCACTTTTTATTCACTTACTTTTTACTCACTCACTTTTTATTCACTCACTTTTTACTCACTTTTTGTTCACTCACTTTTTTACTCACTTACTTTTTACTCACTCACTTTTTACTCGCTCACTTTTTGTTCACTCACTTTTTACTTACTCACTCACTCACCCACTCACTGACGGAGATTATTCCCAATTTCGGTGATAAACTGCAACGAGTAACTAGTCAATATTATCTTTTATTTTCCAGTTTTTATTACGTTTTTTACTTCTTCACTTTTATTTTATTATCTCCAATTTCATTTGTTTTATTTAATTATTTACTTTCTCTATTCTGTTTTTTTATAATTCATTTGATTATTGACTTTATTTTACCTCCATTTCATTCGTTTAATTTTTCACTTTCTTCCAATTCTTTTTCACATCTTTAATTAATTCACTTTTTATCAATTTCTCTTTCATCTCTAATTATTCGCTTTCTTCTAATTCCTTTTCATTACTAATTATTCACTTTCTTCAAATTCTTTTCACATCTTTAATTAATTCACTTTTTATCAAATTCTCTTTCATCTCTAATTATTCGCTTTCTTCTAATTCTTTTTCATCATTAATTATTCACTCTTCTAATTCCTTTTCATTACTAATTATTCACTTTCTTCTAATTCTTTTCACATCTTTAATTATTCACTTTTATCAAATTCTCTTCTGTTATAACATTATTTATTATCTCAACCTATAATTCAGTCAATATAATCAAGTGAATATATAACTTAGGAATTATCGTCTTTTTGGTATAATCAATAGACTTTTATTTCATGACAATTAACTTTGAAGTCTGATAATTAGATGGAGCCTAATTAGGTGTTTGACTGATGGTGAGAATGTCTGTCTGTCTGTCTGTCTGTCTGTCTGTCTGTCTGTCTCTCTTTTCCTCAATGTTGTTCTGTTTTGGTTATATCCTTAATTCTCTCTCTCTCTCTCTCTCTCTCTCTCTCTCTCTCTCTCTCTCTCTCCATTTATCTTCTCTTTTTATTATCTCTCTTTTTTTGTGCTGTATCTCCCTTTCTCTCGTTTCCTGGACGTCAATTTGTTTGTCTGTCTATCACTGTCTTTTTTATTCCTCTGTTTTTTCCTCTTCTCTCTCGCTATCTTCCATCTATCTGTTTCTCTGTCACTCTCTTTGTCTTTCTCTCTCTGTCTCTCGATTGTCTGGGTCTATATTCTATGTATTTATCAATTTGCTAATTTGCCTGTTCTTTCGTTATTTTATCTCTCTCTCTCTCTCTTTATTCCTACTTTCTTTACATTTAATTATCTCCTCCTCTCCCATCCTTCATTTCACATAATTATCAGTAATCATATTTCAAGAAGTTTTTCCTAAGATGTAAAATGAATGAAAAAAAAAAAACTCAAGTGAAAAAATTCTCATCAGTTTCCCCTAAAAAAAAATTGAAAAAAGAAAACACGGCAAGAAGCAGTATTACCAATCTGGGTAGTATGACTTTTCCCTTCGTCACCGGGTAGAAGGTTATTGAACGAGCGAGAGAATGAGCTCCTGGTGGGGAATGTTGGCGGTGCAGGGATATTGGGAACACTGCCAATTGTCCCCTGTGGAATGTAGAGAATGTTTGTTGGCACGGCTTGTTGGATGGTGTGACGTCATGCCCTCTGCAACACTGCTGATTGGTTTACAAAAAATAAGAAAGGAAAGATAAGTTATTAAACTGAATAGAGAGATTATACCACTACCACTACTACTACTACCACCACTACCACCACTACCACTACTACTACCACTACCACCACTACCACTACCACCACTACCACTACCACCACTACCACTACTACTACCACCACTACCACTACTACACTACCACTACCACTACCACTACCACCACCACCACCACCACTACCACTACCACCACCACCACTACCACTACCACTACCACCACCACCACCACCACTACCACCACTACCACTAATACAACCACCACCACTACTACCACTACCATCACCACACATACCCACCACCACCACTACTATTACTACTACTACTACTACTACTACTACTACTACTACTACTACTTGATTATTATGACATCATACTCAAGGGAATCGTTCATCAAATCCAATGTGTTAGGTCATCGTACTCAAGGGATTATTGCATCGTACTCAAGAGGTTGTACTCAAACAATGCATTCAAAGGATCAAGTTATCGTACTCATTGACTTGATTTGTTGTACACAGAGTTTATAATATTAACTTACGCTTAATTAGGTCAGGTCAGGTCAGGTCAGGTCAGGTCAGATATCCAATCCCGAGTCGATGGTTGTGTTCTGAGCAAGACTGACCAAAGACTCACCTGGTTATTTAAGGCAGGATTATTGACCCTCAGGTGTGCTTGCTTATGGCAGGTGGAGAGAGAGAGAGAGAGAGAGAGAGAGAGAGAGAGAGAGAGAGAGAGAGAGAGATGAATATCTTTATAACGAGATAGAAAAATAGATAGTAACAAAGAAAAACTAATGGATATATTGACAATAATAATAAAATAGATAAAAAAATACTAATTCAAATATTCTTAAACAAAACCCCAAAAATACGAGAAAAAAAAATTGAAATTATCAAGATTCGGATAATTCAAGGCCGGATATAAAAAAAAAACCGTAAATGAACTTGTATTATTTAAAGAGACTGTGGCATTAGGAGAATCGATTACCAAGTAGCCTGGAACATTAGAGAATTGCCGAGAAAAAAAATTCCATGAAATTCAATGAGATGAAAGTAAGAGAATTTGTCTCAGAGGATATTAATCTCTCTCCTTTTATTCCAAATTGGGGATAAGGATAAGAGGGATAAAAGAGGAAATGAGGAAAGAGTAAGAAATGTGTAAGAAGTAAGTAATGTATGATGATTTGAGGGGATTGAAAAAGGGTAAGGTGTGTGTAGAATCAGATATTATAGGATAAATGAGGAGATAAGAGAGAGGAAGAAATTTGTGGGTAAGATAATGCAAGATAAATGAGGATTAGGGAGAAGGAGAATTATGTATAAGAGAACAATATAGGATATAAGAGGATATTGGATAAAGCAGGAGGAGGAGGAGGAACAGTAAAAGGAAGAAGAAAAGACGAATTGGATGTGGAAGGAGGAGGAGGAACAGAAGGAAGAAGGAGGAGGAATAGAGGGAAGAGCAGGAGGAGGAAAAGGGGGAAGAGGAGAAGTAGGAGGAGGAAGAGGAGAAGGTGGAGGAGAAGGAGGAAGAAGAGGGAGCCACCAACAGGGATTCAACCATCACCAAAATCTACCTCGTAATCACTGGAACTGGTGACTGGTTTGGTTTGGTTTGGTTTGGAACGACAATTCTTGCTGTATTACGTAGTTTATATTGATACATTTCTCTAATTATGTCTTATTATATCCGTGTCGTGTAAAAAAGAAACTGGTATTGTTATCCGTGTTACGTAGCAGTGATTCAGGACCTCACCCGCAGTTATATGTATTGAATGGACCAATAGGAGGACGTACTTTGTTACACGACCACACAACTTAGCCAATCATTGTGTTCTTATAACAAAACTTGAAGCTCTAACGAGGCTTTGTGTCCCTCCAACAACTCCAATGAAAGTTGTTCAGTGGCCGCCATTGTGAATCCTTTTATTTCGTTTATAACTATTCAATTATTTTATTAACGCATGTCCCCATGTTGACGTACATGTCTGTATCCGCCATGTACACTTCGGTATCCTTCACGTACACGTCTGTATCTGTCCTGTACACGTCTATTCGTCACGTTCAGATCTGTATCCGCTACATACACGTCTGTATCCGTCACGTACACATTGTTTACCCAAAGGACTTGTGTGTAGTCAACGATAAACAATTTCTCATTATTCCTACCTGGTGGGTGAGACGTTCGGGGATATATCGTATCTTGGAGTTTAGACCAAAGTTGCGTCTTTACATATTCTTCAGTAGCTCACCTGTTTTAGCCTTTTACATACTAATTGATCAAGGTACAGGAGAGAGTGGGGCTATACAGTCCCCTTCACTAGTTTGTTTACAAGGGCTCGTCAGGGTTTGCGCAGTGTGGTAGACCTGTGTTTTTGCTTACATTCGACAGAAAGAAAACTCGCAATAGCAAAGATACAATGGAATCAAAGTAAAACAATATTAAAACAAATATCTCAATATAATGATTTGTGGAATGTTTATATGACGAGCCCCTGTAAACGCATTAGTGAAGGGGATTGTACATTAGTGAAGGGGATTGTACATTAGTGAGGCAGACTATATAGTGTGTGGTGCTGCTGATGACTGGTGGTGTTGGGCAGCACCAGGGATGAACATAATGCACTGGACCCTTACAGTAGAAGGGGAACACCATACCAAAACACATGTGTTGCGAGAGACAGCGTGGAGGGTGTGTGTGGCAGTCGGTATGAGTGTGTGGGAGTCGGTGTGTGGGTGGGGTATGTATGTATGTGTGTGGGTGGGGTATGTATGTATGTGTGTGGGTGGGGTATGTGTGTGTGTGTGGGTAGGGTATGTATGTGTGTGTGTGTGTGTGTGTGGTGTGTGTGTGGTATGTATGTGTGGGGTGGGGTGGGTGTGTGTGTGTGGGGTATGTGGGTGTGGATGGGTGTGTCTCCGGTCACACTGCGCCATGAGGGAAAAGGCTTTCAAGAGTGAGAAAGAGACAGCATTTTATCGTGTTGGTGAGTGTCTCTGGCTCCTTAACACAGTGTTGGTGAGTCTCTGGCTCCTTAACACAGTGTTGGTGTAATTAATTATTAATTAATTATTTATATATACAAGTATCAACTGACTTCTGGTCGTGGTCGCAAAGGTACAGCAAAACAACATAGGAATGAACTGCCGTGATCATTTCTCTAATCCCTTCATATTATAAGTCACGTGAACTGGCATTTTACAATACTAAGAACAATGTCAAGGACTCCTGCACGAGATACTGTGGGTGGCGTACCATGATGGTGTACCGTGATAGTGTACCATGATAGTGCACCATAATGGCGTACCGTTATGGCCTCGCTGCTTCCCTCCACTCCACACACACACTAAAATAACTTTATAAATGTTTCCACTGGACACGAACCTTCCCAGCCACACAACTACAGGCCAAGTTGACCACCAGCTTAAAAAAAACTATCACTTCCTAGAAAAAAAACACATACACACACACACACACACACACACACACACACACACACACACACGTAATCGAAATGAAAAAGAAAAGGTTGATAAAAAGTAAAACACCAACAAAAAGACGATAAAGGAGACCAAAGAGAAGCAAAGAACAAACACAGAGGCAGGGCACTAGGAGGTGTTGGACACAGAGATAAGCGGCCCACACATCTACCAAAGTTGTGTCATAACAATATATTGATGGGGTAAAACTTCCTACTAACACCGACACCATCACCATTGTAAGAGTGAGCTTGACACGGTACACAAACCCCCATCACCTGAGTTTGTTCCCATCATTAGGACAGTTCCCATCATCTGTGTTTGTTCCCATCATTAGGACAGTTCCCATCACCTGTATTTTGTTCCCAACATTAGGACAGTTCCCATCACCTGTGTTTGTTCCCATCATTAGGACAGTTCCCATCACCTGTGTTTGTTCCCATCATTAGGACAGTTCCCATCACCTGTGTTTGTTCCCATCATTAGGACAGTTCCCATCACCTGTGTTTGTTTAGGACCGTTCCCATCACATGTGTTTGTTCCCATCATTAGGACTGTTCCCATCATCTGTGTTTGTTCCCATCATTAGGACAGTTCCCATCACCTGTATTTTGTTCCCATCATTAGGACAGTTATCATTACCTGTGTTTGTTCCCATTATTAGGACAGTCCCATCATTTTTGTAATTCCCATCATCGGGGTCCCATCACAGGTAGCGTTTCCATTTACATGAGTTACACCCAGTAGTGGTATAGTTCCCATCACTGGTATTGTTCCCATCACTTTTACAATTTCCCATCAATAGTACAGTTCACATCACTGGTACACTTCCCATTACAGTGAGGAGGAAAACTTACAAAATCCTATTAAATTGAGCCGATTTTACGTTACATTTTATTGAACCTTAACTAAATCTGGTGTTTATGTAATCTGCACAATCCTAAACGACAGATTTTTCAGTAAATAATAATAATAAAAAAAACTTTAGCTTCCGTCACGTAAAGGAAGAAAGGTAGAATTTGTTAGTTATATAAATTTTAAAAATTTTTTTTCAAGTAATTATCAAAAGAAAAATGTTAACAAATTAAAAAAAATATGATGGTAGTGAAGATGAGGAGAAGAAAGTAATAATAATAATGATAATAATAATAATAATAATAATAATGATAAAATTACAACTACTACTTATAATAATAATTATAACTAACATTTCAAAACACAAATTTCCCTCAATATCCCTCAACAACCCATTAATAATTTCTCTACCTCCTTCCAACTCCTCATTTATCATATTCTCTCTCTTCCCCTTTTCCTAATTATTCCCATGAAAATACTTACCCAATGGGATAAACATATAGGAATATTCTCTCAAAGTCTTCCCTAAAGTGAGCAATATTTGGTAACACTGAATATTTATGTGGGTTTCAGTTAATTATTATTTCTCCAAGTATAATTTATATAGGAATAATTTTATTGTGATTTATAGATTAATTTGTATATATTTTCTTAAGTTTATGGTGTAATTAATATTTCGGATTGTGGTACGGGTTATTTTGCTCTCTCTCTCTCTCTCGTTCTTCTACATCTCGTAAGCCATCACTACATTTGTAAATAAACATTACATTTAAATGACACTAACCTAACCTGACCTGACCTAACCTAACCTGCAAGAGGAGGGGTGAGATGTGATTTGTGGGTCAGGTGTGGCTATATTGTTAAAACTAGACCACACCAAATATCCAACACATATTCCTACATCAACATAGATTCTTACCTGTGATCGTTAATTGACCAGGTATGTTCGTGCCGTGACCCCTTCACCACCTGTGCTCTGTTGAGTCAGGTGGGTAAAGTGTGGGTGGCGGCTCGGACGTCATGTTGGCTATTGCTGTATTAGTCACTGTTGCACTATGAATGGGACACCAGGAGATACAATGGTTGACCTTATCCACATGACCTTGACCTTTGAACCTTATCCACATGACCTTGATGTTTGACCTTATCCACATTACCTTGATGTTTGACCTTATCCACATGACTTTATTCACATGACTTTATTCACATGACCCTATCCACATGACCTTGACCTTTGACCTTATCCACATGACCTTGACCTTTGACCTTATCCACATGACCTTGACCTAATTCACAATGCCCTTATCCACATGACCTTGACCTTGGACCTAAAGTTATCAATCTGGCCTAATTTGTTTGATGTTGATAAGGATTTTTTTTTACGTGGGTGATGGTATAATACGGATTTATATCCATGAACGTGTTTGTAGACTAATTTACTGCCGCTTACACACATGCATGTTTGTCTGTGTAGGATGTATACAGACCAGTAGTGTCCCAGGACTGTAATACGTTATTTAGTTACTTAATTCACTTGTGTATTAATCATTATTTCTTTTCCTTCGTTTCAATTATGTGTTATTATGTGTTTGGGGTGAAATGTGACATAAATGCTCTTCAAGGTATTATATAAACATTTATTTATCATAATTTCCACTGGCTATATTACCATATTTTTTCTTCCAAAGATCCAATAAGGTATTCCAAAATTACTACACATTTTCATTATATTAACATCATCTATATTAAACTATATTATAAGAAGTGATCCAGGTAGCTGATAATGACGGTAAAGTTTCATTATTTTTATCGTCTGTAAGAATCATTTAGCAGTAATCGTAAAGCAGTATCGACCTTCACAGCCTTCCTGGCGGCCCATAACACTACCTGCCGTGACCTGCTTCCCTCATCACGGCAGGAACCAATAAAAAGAGGAAAATTCAATCCAGGTGAACTATCTACCTCCCCCCCCCCTGCCCCCGATCCTCTACACCTGCCCGTCACACCCCCACACCCCCCTGCCCTCCCCTCACCCCCTGATAGTCAAAAGGTGATCACTGTTTCCTGCTTGTTTTTTATGTCTGCTTTTATTTATATATTTTCTCTGTCATTACACACACACACACACATATATATATATATATATATATATATATATATATATATATATACATATATATATATATATATATATATATATATATATATATATATATATATATATATATAATGTGTGTGTGTGTGTGTGTATAATACATTATTGCTCTTTTGAAAACAAAATACTAAACAAAATTACAATTAAATATCAATGAATAAATATACATATATACAGTGAATAACACACACACCACCACAGTGGCCGCCAATGTATAGATAACTGAAATGAATGAATAAATAAATGTTGTGTGCCAGTCGAGTCACAGTGTAATGCTGCTGTCAGGATACTGTTACCGTCACAGTGTAATGCTGCTGTCAGGATACTGTTACCGTGACAGTGTCATGCCACTGTCAGTATACTGTTACCGTGACAGTGTCATGCCACTGTCAGGATACTGTTACCGTCACAGTGTAATGCCACTGTCAGGATACTGTTACCGTGACAGTGTAATGACACTGTCAGGATACTGTTACCGTGACAGTGTAATGACACTGTCAGGATACTGTTACCGTGACAGTGTAATGCCACTGTCAGGATACTGTTACCGTGACAGTGTAATGCCACTGTCAGGATACTGTTACCGTGACAGTGTAATGACACTGTCAGGATACTGTTACCGTCACAGTGTCATGCCACTGTCAGGATACTGTTACCGTGACAGTGTCATGCCACTGTCAGTATACTGTTACCGTGACAGTGTCATGCCACTGTCAGGATACTGTTACCGTCACAGTGTAATGCCACTGTCAGGATACTGTTACCGTGACAGTGTAATGACACTGTCAGGATACTGTTATCGTGACAGTGTCATGCCACTGTCAGGATACTGTTACCGTCACAGTGTAATGCCACTGTCAGGATACTGTTACCGTGACAGTGTAATGACACTGTCAGGATACTGTTACCGTGACAGTGTCATGCCACTGTCAGGATACTGTTACCATCACAGTGTAATGCCACTGTCAGGATACTGTTACCGTGACAGTGTAATGACACTGTCAGTATACTGTTACCATGACAGTGTCATGCCACTGTCAGTATACTGTTACCGTCACAGTGTCATGCCACTGTCAGGATATCTGTTAACGTGACAGTGTCATGCCACTGTCAGATACTGTTACCGTGACAGTGTCATGCCACTGTCAGGATAGCGTTACCGTGACAGTGTCATGACACTGTCAGTATATTGTTACCGTGACAGTGTCGCCACTGTCAGTATACTGTTACCGTGACAGTGTCATGCCACTGTCAGTACTGTTACCGTGACAGTGTCATGCCACTGTCAGGATATCTGTTACCGTGACAGTGTCATGCCACTGTCAGGATACTGTTACCGTGACAGTGTCATGCCACTGTCAGTATACTGTTACCGTGACAGTATTGCCATCAGGATACTGTTACCGTGACAGTGTCATGCCTGTCAGGATACTGTTACCGTGACAGTGTCATGCCACTGTCAGTATACTGTTACCGTGACAGTGTCATGCCTGTCAGGATACTGTTACCGTGACAGTGTCATGCCACTGTCAGGATACTGTTACCATGACAGTATGACACGTCAGTATACTGTTACCGTGACAGTGTCATGCCACTGTCAGTATACTGTTACCATGACAGTGTAATGACACTGTCAGGATACTGTTACCGTGACAGTGTCATGCCACTGTCAGTATACTGTTATGACAGTTGTAATGACATGTCAGGATACTGTTACCGTGACAGTGTAATGACACTGTCAGTATACTGTTACCATGACAGGGTAATGACACTGTCAGTATACTGTTACCATGACAGTGTAATGACACTGTCAGTATACTGTTACCGCCTGACGGTATGACACTGTCAGTATACTGTTACCATGACAGTGTGACACTGTCAGGACTGATACCGTGACAGTGTCATGCCACTTTCAGGATACTGTTACCATGACAGTGTAATGACACGTCAGTATACTGTTACCGTGACAGTGTCATGCCACTGTCAGTATACTGTTACCATGACAGTGTAATGACATGTCAGGATACTGTTACCGTGACGGTGTAATGACACTGTCAGTATTCTGTTACCATGACAGTGTCAGCCACCGTCAGTATACTGTTACCGTGACGGTGTGACGGCTTATCGTACTATTACCAGACGTGTCATGCCACTGTCAGTATACTGTTACCGTGACGGTGTAACTGTCAGTATAGCGCCATGACAGTGTAATGACACGTCAGTATACTGTTACCGTGACGGTGTAATGACACTGTCAGTATCTGTTACCTGACAGTGTAATGACACGTCAGTATACTGTTACCGTGACGTCAGCAGTTTGTACGACGTGTAATGACACGTAGTATATGTTACCGTGACGGTGTATGACACCGTCAGTATACTGTTACCATGACGGAACAATGACACGTCAGTATACTGTTACTGACGGTGTAATGACTACTGTCAGTATACTGTTCACGACAGTGTAATGACGTCAGTATACTGTTACCGTGACGGTGTAAGACACTGTAGTATACTGTTACCGTAAATGACACCGTCAATACTGTTACCCGACGGTGTAATGACACTGTCAGTATACTGTTACCATGACAGTGTAAAGACACGTCAATATCTGTTACGTGACGGTTGCAAGACACTGTCAGTATACTGTTACCATGACGGTGTAATGACACGTCAGTATACTGTTACCGTGACGGTGTAATGACACTGTCAGTACACGTTACCGTGACGGTGTAATGACACTGTCAGTAACTGTTACCGATGACGTGTAATGACACGTCAGTATACTGTTACCGTGACGTGTAATGACACTGTCAGTTAACCAGTACCGCGACAGTGAATGACACGTCAGTATACTGTTACCGTGACGGTGTATGACACCTGTAAGTATACTGTTACCATGACAGTGTAATGACGTCGACTGTTACCGTGACGGTGTAGACACTGTCAGTATACTGTTACCGTGACGGTGTAATGACACTGTCAGTATACCGTTACCGTGACGGTGTAATGACACTGTCGTATACTGTTACCGTGACGGTGTAATGACACTGTCAGTATACTGTTACCGACGGTGTAATGACACTGTCAGTATACTGTTACCATGACAGTGTGACGTCAGTATACTGTTACCGTGACGGGTAATGACACTGTCAGTATACTGTTACCATGACAGTGTAATACACGTCAGTATACTGTTACCGTGACGGTGTAACATCAGTATACTGTTACCATGACAGTGTAATGACACGTCAGTATACTGTTACGGCGATTATATGACACTGTCAGTATACTGTTACCGTGACGGTATGACCGTCAGTATACTGTTACCGTGACGGTGTATGACTGCGTCAGTATACTGTTACGTGACGGTGTAATGACACTGTCAGTATACTGTTACCCGTGACGGTGTATGCACTGTCAGTATACTGTTACCGTGACGGTGTAATGACACTGTCAGTATACTGTTACCATGACGGTGTAATGACACCGTCAGTATACTGTTACCGTGACGGTGTAATGACACTGTCAGTATACTGTTACCATGACAGTGTGACACGTCAGTATACTGTTACCGTGACGGTGTAATGACACTGTCAGTATACTGTTACCATGACAGTGTAATGACGTCAGTATACTGTTACCGTGATAATGACACTGTCAGTATACTGTTACCGTGACGGTGTAATGACACTGTCAGTATACTGTTACCGTGACGGTGTAATGACACTGTCAGTATACTGTTACCATGACGGTGTAATGACACTGTCAGTATACTGTTACCGTGACGGTTAATGACACTGTCAGTATACTGTTACCATGACAGTGTAATGACACGTCAGTATACTGTTACCGTGACGGTGTAATGACACTGTCAGTATACTGTTACCGTGACAGTGTAATGACACTGTCAGTATACTGTTACCGTGACGGTGTATGACACTGTCAGTATACTGTTACCGCGACAATATGACACTGTCGGTACTGTTACCGTGACGGTGTGACACTGTCAGTATACTGTTACCGTGACGATTATGACCACTGTCAGTATACTGTTACCGTGACGGTGTAATGACACTGTCAGTATACTGTTACCGTGACGGTGTAATGACACTGTCAGTATACTGTTACCGTGACGGTGTATGACCTGTCAGTATACTGTTACCGTGACGGTGTAATGACACTGTCAGTATACGTTACCATGACAGTGTATGACACTGTCAGTATACTGTTACCGTGACGTGTAATTCGTCGATACTCTGTTACCATGACAGTGTAATGACACGTCAGTATACTGTTACCGTGACGGTGTAATGACACTGTCAGTATACTGTTACCGTGATGGCACTGTCAGTATACTGTTACCGTGACGGTGTATGCCACTGTCCGGTATACTGTTACCGTGACAGTGTAATGACACTGTCAGTACTGTTACGCGGACAGTGTAATGACACTGTCGTATACTGTTACCATGACAGTGTCATGGCCGTCAGTATACTGTTACCGTGACGGTGTAATGACACTGTCGGTATACTGTTACCATGACAGTGTAATGACACGTCAGTATACTGTTACCGTGACAGTGTAATGACCTGTCAGTATACTGTTACCATGACAGGGTATAAACAGAAAACAAACAAAAAGCAGACAAAATGTACATTGAAGAACACAATACAATACATATTAATTTTCCCCAAAATTTAATATTTTCTTCTCACCCTCCTTCTCCTCCCCTCCTGCTCCCACCCCTCCTCTCCACCTCCTGCTCCACCCCCCCCTCTCTCTCCTGCTCCACCCCCCTCTCTCTCCTGCTCCACCCCTCTCTCTCTCCTGTCCCACCCCCTCTCTCTCTCTCCTGCTCCACCCCCTCTCTCTCTCCTGCTCCACCCCCTCTCCTCTCTCCTGCTCCCCCCCTCTCTCTCTCTCTCTCTGTTCCACCCCCTCACCTCCTCCATCTTCCCTCACCTCTCCATCTTCCCTCACCTCCCCCTCTCCCCTCCTCTCTCCTCCCCTCTCCCCTCTCCCTACCCCTCCTCCCCCTCCCCTACCCTCCCCTCACCCCTACCCCTCCCCCCATCCCCCCCCCCCCTCCTCCCCCCCCTCTCTCCCTCTTTCTCCTCCTTTATTACAAGAACATGCCGATATATGCAATATTTAAATGCAAAAATAAAGTTAACTTCCAGGAAATTTTATTCGATGGAAAATATTCGAACAGATTAAATTTGTGGAGTTTGGAATATTTTGGTGGTTGTAGTCGCACTGAACAGGTCCTGGGGAGTCAGCCTAACATTTATTATTTTTTACAATGTTAACAATACTTAGGGTTAGGTTGGGTTTTTTTTATACAAATTATACTTGAGGTTAGTTTTTCATGTACATAGATTTTATTAATGTTTGTATATAATTTATCCCCGCCAGAGCTTGGTTGAGTTGAATGACGATTTTTATTGATTTTTGATAATAATTTATCGACTTCAAGGTCTTATTCTTACTGATGTTTCCCTCATGAGTACAGGTACGTGTTATAGTGCTGTGTTGTCCTATGTGCTGCTTATTACAGGTTGATGTTTAATCCTCATTACCTCTCTCTCCTCTCCTTATCCTCTCTCGCCTCTCCTCTCTTCTCCTCTCCTCCCTCTCCTCCCCTCTCTTCTCTTCTCCTCTCCTCGCCTCCCCTCCCCTCTCCTCCCTCTCCCTCCCTCCTCTGCCTCTCTCCCTCTCCTCTCCTTCCCTCCCTCCTCTCCCCTCTCCTCTCTCCTCTCCTCCTCTCTCTCCTCTCCCCTCCCCTCCCCTCCCCTCCCCTCTCTCCCTCCTCCCCTCCCCTCTCCTCTCTCTCCTCTCTCCCCCTCCTCCCTCCCCTCCCCTCTCCTCCCCTCTCCTCTCCCTCCCTCTCCCTCTCCTCCCCTCTCCTCTCTCTCTCCTCCCCTCCCCCTCCCCTCCCCTTCCCTCCCCTCCCTCCCTCTCCCTCCTCCCTCCCCTCCCCTCCCTCCCCTCCCCTCCCCTCCCCCTCCCCTCCCCTCTCCTCTCTCTCCTCTCTCTCCTCTCCTCTCCTCCCCTCTCCCCTCTCCTCTCCTCTCCTCTCCCTCTCCTCTCCCTCTCCTCTCCCTCTCCCTCTCCCTCTCCTCCTCCCCTCCCTCCCCTCTCCTCTCTCTCCCTCCTCTCCTCCTCTCTCTCCTCTCCTCCCCTCCCCTCCCCTCTCCTCCCCTCTCCTCCCTCTCCCTCTCCCCTCTCCTCCCCTCTCCTCTCCTCTCCTCTCTCCCTCCCTCCCTTCCTCCCCTTCCCTCCCTCCTCTCTCCTCCTCTCCTCCCTCCCTCCCTCCCTCCCTCCCTCCCTCCCTCTCCCTCTCCTCCTCTCCTCTCCCTCCTCCCTCCTCCCTCCCTCTCCTCCTCCCTCCCTCCCTCTCCCTCTCCCTCTCCTCTCCTCCTCCTCTCCTCTCCCTCTCCTCTCCTCCTCCTCCCCTCCCCTCCCTCTCCCTCCCTCTCCTTCTCTCCTCCTCTCTCCTCCCTCCTCCTCTCCTCTCCATCTAGTTCGACCTCGCTAATTCTTGGACTAGTTACATCAGCCAGCCTTATGACTCTCTCCTCACACACTCGCCATCATTAGCATCCAGTAGTAACTTGATTGGGTCTTATTGAGCCTTGACATCGGTTAGTTTTAGAGAGATTAATTATTGGTGGGCTTAAGTTTCCTTCCAGCTGAGTTATGACCAGTCTGTCTGTCTGTCTGTCTGTCTGTCTGTCTGTCTGTCTGTCTCTGTCTGTCTGTCTGTCTTTACTAATTAATTTATTAAAGTTCTCTTCACTTCACCTTATAATTTCCCCCGTTGAAAATCACACCTTCTACATTAGAAATAATTTACATGAATGCACTGTAAAAAAAAAAACAATAAATATGTAAATACTCGTAAATCATACCATTTCATCACCTGTAAATCACGAAGATAATAGAATTCAACAGTGAAAAAAAAAATTAACAACTGCTTTCAAAAGAATTAATGAATGCTTATTTGCATAGTCACAAACAGTATAATGCAGAGTGATTCAGTGGAATTTTTTCGCACGTAAGCGATACATTTGCATATTAATTAAAATGTTTCATGTTAAAAAAAAACAAAAACAAATTTACGTGTTTATCTTCGTTTTATTTTGTTTTGTTTTGGTAGTTGGTTTAAATATGGTGTTTTATTTGTGTGTTTTGAGGGAGTGAAGAAAAAAAATGGTTGTATTATATTTTAAACAAGAAATTTACTTAAAGGGGAGAGAGAGAGAGAGAGAGAGAGAGAGAGAGAGAGAGAGAGAGAGAGAGAGAGAGAGAGAGAGAGAGAGAGATTTTAATAACAGGTATACAACTCCACAAAAATACCTAAAAGTAGAGAGAAAGCGAAAAAAAAAATAGTTGAGAAAACAAAACCCACAATAGCCTGAGGCCTCTAACTCTATGAAAGAGTTAACGAAAGAAAGAAAGAAAGAAAGAAAGAAAGAAACAATATGCTGGGTCAAGGGTACCAGATGTCTGATAATCATAGTTCGGCTTCCCACAAGTCTTGTTTTGTAAACACTGTTGCCATCGGAGGGTCGCTAGATTAAATTTTACGAGGGGAGAGGCTTTTTCCAAATTCTAAAGTAATAATGCCTGGCTGCACTTAAAGTTATTGTTTCTGGCCTATTGGACTCGTAATATATTAGAATTAGTCTGTTTGTCTGAATGGTGTTTTGGTTATTAAATATAATGTCCTCGAAATTTCCGGTTTCCAAATCGTAAGTTTTGTTAAAATGGGAATAATTCGCCAAGCGGTGAGAGATGGATTCAGGATGTTATACGATGTTTTAATGTATAGGTGAATGATACGTGGTTCTTAGTGGTTAGTTTTGAGTTAATTAATAAGAGATAATTGTATATATTTAGTTATTAGTAGGAGGTGATATTCTCTCTCTCTCTCTCTCTCTCTCTCTCTCTCTCTCTCTCTCTCTCTCTCTACCATAAACATCTTAATTACCTTCTAAAATACTTACATTAATCTTGTACCTAATTAACAGTCTCGAAGAATACAAACTATATATAACAAGATCCTAATTCATATACCATACACATATACAGACTTTTATAACACTATGTATGTATAGGTATGCAAATTTTAGCTCAAGTAGCCAAGGTAATACTTATAATAACTCTTAAGTGGGCCACCGAGGCGAAGATGAACTTAAACGTCACAGTTCAGAGTTCACAGACGAACTTGTTCATCAGGCACACGACATAAGTTGACCAAAGTTAGTCTTCAAGGTCGGCAAGATCACTTACACTTATAAAATTTGGGCTGATAAGAACTGAGGGCTGATAAGAACTGAGGGCTGATAAGAACTGAGGCTGATAAGAACTGAGGGCTGATAAGAACTGAGGGCTGATAAGGACTAGAATATCCCATTGGAGAATCTAAAATAACGTAACCTGGAATTCAATAGATTATGACCCGGGTTTATCTAGCTGAACCTAACATGATTATCAAATGACCTGAGAACTCGATATAGCGTAATTTAAAAGGTGATTTCCCGATATAACATAATTTAGAACTGAACCTGATAAAACGTGATTGAGACCCCGACTTAACATGATATAGAACCCAATAGAACGTGATCTAGAGCCCCAAATACCGACTCAACGTGATAGAGAACCCAATATATCATGATTTTAGAACCCGACATACCCGATATACCCGATATACGATATAATGTGACAAAGAACCCAATAGAACGCGATTTTAAAACCCAACACACTGCCATAACACAACTTTTAGAACCCGCCGTAACGTAACCTTGAATCCGACATGACGTGACCCGGGTTTATGACGAGGTAATCCCGAGTGACAATGGAGGCCAGGTATAGGAGAGTATCCGCAGCATCTCCTCCTGCTGTTCTTGACGCCTCCCGGAGACTGGCTGAGGCACTTTGATCTCCTACAGGATGGAGAGAGGGAGAGGGAGAGAGAGAGAGAGAGAGAGAGAGAGAGAGAGAGAGAGAGAGAGAGAGAGAGAGAGTCTTGAGTGAAAATGTTGCTTCGGTATTTTTAGTGTAAAGTGAAAAGAAAGTTTGTTTTTGTTGCTGCTGCTGCTTTTTATTATCGATTTCTTCATCTTCTTCTTTTGCCTCGTCTTTTTCTTTTTCCTGCTTCGCTTTTTTCTTCTCCTCGTCTCTATATTCTTCTGTTTTGCCCTCTTCTTACTTGTTCCTCAATCTCTTCCTTATTCTTTCCCTCCTTCTTTCCTTCTTGTTCCGCTCCACCACGTCCTCATTTTCTTCCTTCTCCTCCTTCTCTACTTCTTCTTCTTTCTCTACATTATATCCTTTATATTCTACCTTTTTTATTTTCTTATTTATTTTCTCTTATCTATAATAATTTCGCTTCAAATAACCGAAGAAAAACAAAATAAACAAAATCTAAGAAAAAAAAAAAACCTGACTGGCATTCCCTTCTCCATCTGCTTCTCTTCCCTGTTCGTAGTAGCAAAGTGATAAGGAAAAAAGAGACACAAAATGAGTAAAGGAAGGAATGATGTTATTATTTATGTTGAGTTTCTATTTTATTATTTTTTCTTATTTTTCTCATTTTTTTTATTTATATTTTATCCTTATTATCTTTCTCGTCTTATTTAAGCTTATTCATCTTTACTATTCTATCTCTCTGTTTATCCTTTATCATTAATTTATTCTTTTATTAAACCAATAATTAAAAAAATATACTTTACTCTTTTTCTTATTTTCATTTTTTTTTCAATATACTTTAAAAGAAACTCCACGAAATACGACGTTAAAAAAAAAAATATCGAAACATTAAGGCAAAAATTTATCACCTGAAAAAAAAACATTGAAGTTGGACCAGAAGTTGAGGGAAAAGAAGAGAGAATTTAGTTCATTTATCTTTTCCATTATACTGGGTGTGAGGTTTGTTCTAATCATGGGCCGATTTGTTCATTCCCATTTTTTTTCGGTTTAAATTCTTAGTTACGATGATTTAACCCCTTTTGAGTACAATGAATTGACCCCTTGAGTAATAAGAATTAACCCCTTGAATACGATAACTTAACCCCTTGAGTACAATGACTTAACCCCTTGAGTACAATGATATACCCTTGTTAGTGGTAGTAGGGGAGATGATTAGGAAGTAAAGGGAAGTGAGAGGGAAGTGAGAGGGAGGTGAGTAAAGGTTGGGTGAATTATTAACGTCTGAGTCTAACCATGATAAATGAGTCAGTACTTGCGTGTTCCTATCCATTAAGCTCTCTCTCTCTCTCTCTCTCTCAACGTCGGTCATAATAACTTGCAATTACTCTCATAAGCAATGTTAATGAAACACCACGAACAAGAATAGAAAAAAAAAATACAATATATTTTTGTATGGAAACTACACCATTTAACTAAACCAAACCTAACTAAAAATGCCCCCATGATCCTTAAATCAGCCTTAGTTACCTTAGATTAGGTTAGTTTATCTTTGATTTGGCTTTAAAAAAATTAAATAAGTCAGCTGTCCCGTTCGAGGTAACCGTGAGAACATAGTGCACTTGCCCCCCGTACACCTGTGCATAGCGTGTGTTGGGTCATTATCATTCGTGGGTGTGTTTTGCCAGGTTAAAAATAAAACAAACTTGTAGACCTTAATGGGAGTAAGAATAATAAGAATAAGAAGAAGAAATGAAGATAAAATAATGGAGGGTAAGAATAAGAATAATGATAATTGACCAACATAAGTATAATGATGTAAATAATCATATAAATGGGTTATTAGTCTTATTACTGACTTTGGGACCCACCTGGTAATTACACCCATGGATCAGGTGACCCTCCCAGTATTGTAAACTTGAATTAAGATCTGTTGGGTGTGTATAATCTAACCTAACCTAACCTACTAGATGTACAGTCTTTCAAAATACCCCTGTTGTCTCGGTAGGGCTGTCAAAATCCTTCGTCCGTTGTGTCATATTGTTTCAACACATTTTTTTCTTTAGATTTTTTTTGAGTGAATAATGCCAACTATAAATTAGGTGACAACGGAAAAAAATCTGATTGTGTCAAAAATCTGTAAAAAATCTGTATATATTTTTGTGTATATTCACTGATAAATACATCATACAACGGCAAGATTCTCGATAATAATGATACTTACTTGGTAATGATAATATTGCTCACTAGATCTTAATTTCTTACATCTAAAATTTATTAAAATTCTCAAACATCCAAAGTGTAAAATAATAAAAATCTGATAAATGTGATTCATTCTAATTTTAATTTTAGTTGAAACAATAAAATTTTCCCATTAATTCTATTAGTATAAATTTATTTCTCGCGTCATTTGTTTTATCATAATATAATACAATAATTAAAATTCCAATGAAAATTAAATAAAACGGAATCTTAATTTGGATTTTATTTTAAGCATATTTCTTTTTCTCACACAAATGCTCTTATAGAATTAATTATTATTTTAAGATAATAAAGTACAGTAATGTAGAGGAAAACCACGTAAGGGATATTTAATTAAAAAATTTATTGCTGTCTTAAATTTTACTTTTTAATTTTGGTTGTAGTAATAAAGGTTTTAACCCGCGTTTTATTGTTTGATATTTCAGGGTTTATTGTGAAGTATTTTTCCTTAATTATGTTATGTCAGTATCGTATTATTATTATTATTATTATTATTATTATTATTATTATTATTATTATTATTATTATTATTATTATTATTATTATTATTATTATTATTATTATTATTATTATTATTATTATTATTATTATTATTATTATTACTACTATTATTATTACTATTACTATTACTACTACTACTACTATTACTACTATTATCTTCTAACAATGAATAAAATTAGTAAAAAAAAAACATAGGATATAAGCTAACTCTTTACTCCAATCATAATTACATATTATTAAAGTCAAAATAAAGTACTCGGCCATTTTCCAGTATTAAACGTCTCGGGTGTAAGAAGTTGCCGCCATTTACAAAATACTGGGCTGTTAAACCTCATAAGTTCTCCTAAGTTTAAACTGAGGTTATTAAGTTGAAATATTGTTCATTGTCTACTGTCTGAGGTTAGTACTTCTGCTGGTGTGGTGGTTTGGTAGTGTGGTGTGATGTGATGGTGCTGGAGTGGTGGTATAGTGGAGGTGCGGTGTGGTGGTTTGGTAGTGTGGTGTGATGTGATGGTGCTGGAGTGGTGGTATAGTGGTGTTGTGGTGGTGGTGATGACGTGGATGGTGGTAATATTGGTGGTGTATTGGAGACATTATTGTTATGGTGAGTTATGGTGATCTTACGCAATGATGATGGTGGTAGTGATGACGTGATACAACAACAATAATAATAATAATAATAATAATAATAAGTCTCCGGTGTTTACCACCCACGTTTCACTATGTCATACTTATTACAATAATACCTCGATGAAATAGTTATATGACGTTAATAATGACATGAGAGAAATAATAATAATAATAATAATAATAATATTGATAATAATAATAATAATAATAATAATAATAATAATAATAATAATAATAATAATAAAAATAAAAATAATAATTAACGGTTTATTGAAAAATTTCTGCAGCCCGAAGGCTGAAAATATACATTGGACAAAAATGACTTACTACATACAAAGACATGGGTGGGTGGGTCGTTTAACACAAGCTTTCATTACTGGAAGAAGAAGGAACATGTATTGAACATACAAATTAGTATAGTTTACAGTTGATGGGCCTGGCCTGGGCTGGTCATGGAGACACCAGGTGGTGTGGTGCTCACGTGGTGTAGTAACTCGTCGTCGGGTGTTGATATGAAGGACCTCACGTGGTCATGGGGACACCGTGTGGTGTGATGTTCACGTGGTGTAGTAACTCGTCGTCGGGTGTTGATATGAAGGGCCTCACGTGGTCATGGGGACACCGTATGGTGTGGGGTGGTGTCACAGTACCTCACTCTGCTCGGTGATGTTGTGTTACCTCTTAGTCAGGTGCATAGCCGGCCGGCCCTCTGTTGTTCCCAGGGTGGACGGATTAGCACCTCCTGGTCAGAAGATAGTGGTCAGTTCCCAGGGGTGCTTATCCCACTGGTGGGTCGCGGCTCTCACTGGTACTGTCTAGTGCTGAATTCACTGACCTAAACACTGTTCATCGCTGTTCGACACTGGTCCCACTTTTTTCCGAAACGAAATTGTCACTTTTGATTATGTAGATATCCCGGTGGTGAGGATGGGTCGGGGAGAGGGAATTCAGGAATGGGCCGACATGGACAAGGAGGGCCGCCGCTCAGCAGGAGCAGCGCCTGAATAGGTCTTGACCCTAGCGTGATTATAATGGTGTAACGTTGAATTATACTAACAATAGCATGATAGTGGTGAATACATGGTAATGGTAACATGGTAGTGTTGTGAGTTATGGCGGCGATAATGGTAGTGACGTATCGAATTATGGTGTATGGTAACGATAATGGTAGCGACGTATCGTAGTTATGGTGGTGTATGGTGCCATGTGCGTTGAGGTAGGGCATAATGGCGCTGTGGCGTGGTTGTGGTAGTGAAGGCGTGGTTATAAAGGCGGTGTCTATACCAGGGGTACGTTTTCGATGGCATGCTCGACATACCTGGCATGACAAAATCTAGACGTGGGAATGACACGAACGTAGAGAGAGAGAGAGGAGGACGGAGGGAAGGAGGGGGAGGAAGGGAGAGAGAGAGAAAGAAAGGGAGGGAGAGAGAGAGAGAGAGAGAGGGAGGGAGAAAGAAAAGGAAAACGAAAGGGAGAAAGAAAGAAAGGGAGAAAGAAAGAAAGAAAGAAAGGGAGAAAGGAAGTGAGGGACACCCACACTACGGATCATGCCACTTATCAATAAATTCCAAGCGAAAATTCTCCCTTCCACGTAAATGCCAACTTAAATAGGATTAAATTCTCCCTTGGTTGTGGATAGTTAATAATATGAGATAGAATTCAAGACCTTAAAAAAATATAATCGGATTTAGGAAAGGCGGAAATGACATAGACAATAATAAAAGAATAACGGTGGTGTGGGTGAGGGGAGACGAAGTGTGGAGAGGGTAGAAGGGGAAGGAGAGAGGAGAGGGGGGAAGGGGGAGAGGTTTCACAGCCCGGAATATCAAATTGCTTCTCCATGGTTGAGTTAGATAACATATAACTGAATTTAGACAAAAATAAAATAAAAATCCTGGTATCAGTCTCTTTCGACATGTGTGTGCGCGGGTGTGTGTGTGCGCGGGTGTGTGTGTGCGTGTGTGTGTGTGCGGGTGTGTGTGCGTGTGTGTGCGTGTGAGATGATAGACACTGCACTTATGAGCGAGACACTTAAAACACTTGGGAGATAGAGCAGATTACAAGTCTTTAATGAACATAGTAAAGTGTCTTAAGAATTTTGGTACATTTGGCCACTATTTGGGATATTTTGAGTCACAGGTGTAGTGGTGTGTGTAGGAGCAGGTGTAGTGGTGTGTGTAGGAGAAGGTGTAGTGGTGTGTGTAGGAGCAGGTGTAGTGGTGTGTGTAGGAGCAGGTGTAGTGGTGTGTGTAGGAGCAGGTGTAGTGGTGAGTGTAGGAGCAGGTGTAGTGGTGTGTGTAGGAGCAGGTGTAGTGGTGTGTGTAGGAGCAGGTGTAGGAGCAGGTGTAGTAGTGAGTGTGTGTAGGAGCAGGTGTAGTGTGTAGGAGCAGGTGTGTGGTGTAGGAGCAGGTGTGGTGGTGAGTGTGGGAGCAGGTGTAGTGGGTGTGGTGCAGTGTTGTGTGTGTGGAGCAGGTGTGGTGGTGTGGGGAGCAGGTGTAGTGGTGAGTAGGAGCAGGTGTAGTGGTGAGTGTAGGAGCAGGGTGGTGGTGAGGTGAGTGTAGGAGCAGGTGTAGTGGTGAGAGCAGGTGTAGTGGTGTGTGTAGGAGCAGGTGTAGTGGTGAGTGTGGGAGCAGGTGTGTGGTGGTGTGTAGGAGCAGGTGTAGTGGTGTGTGTGGGAGCAGGTGTAGTGTGGTGTGTGTGGAGCAGGTGTGGTGGTGTGTGGGAGCAGGTGTAGTGGTGAGGTGTAGGGAGCAGGTGTAGTGGTGAGTGTAGGGCAGGTGTGTGGTGAGTGTGAGCAGGTGTGTGTGTGAGTGTGGAGCAGGTGTTGTGGTGTGTGTGTAGGAGCAGGTGTAGTGGTGTGTGAGCAGGTGTAGTGGTGAGTGTAAGGAGCAGGTGTAGTGGTGTGTGTGTAGGAGCAGGTGTAGTGGTGTGTGTAGGAGCAGGTGTAGTGGTGTGTGTGTAGGAGCAGGTGTGGTGGTGGTAGGAGCAGGTGTGGTGGTGAGTGTGTAGGAGCAGGTGTAGTGGTGAGTGTAGGGCAGGTGTAGTGGTGTGTGTAGGAGCAGGTGTAGTGGTGAGTGTAGGAGCAGGTGTAGTGGTGAGTGTAGGAGCAGGTGTAGTGGTGTGTGTAGGAGCAGGTGTAGTGGTGTGTGTAGGAGCAGGTGTAGTGGTGTGTGTAGGAGCAGGTGTAGTGGTGTATGATATTTATATTGGAACAGGTGTATATTATTCAAGTTCACGTGATGACAAATGGTGTATAATGTATGTTGTATGGGGGTGGTGTGTTGGGGGGCTGTTGTATGATGTATAAATGAGGTGGTAGAGTGGTAGGATGTATAATGAATAACCGTATTGCTGGAGCTGGTTCCATGTATACTGTACAATGTATTTCTGTGGCGACATGACAAGACATATGTTGTATAATGTATACCTATGACGTGATGGTAGGATGTTTAGTGTATGATGCAGGGTGGCGGGATGGAGGGGTGGCAGGATGGAGGGGTGGCAGGATGGAGGGTGGCAGGATGGAGGGGTGGCAGGATGGCATGATGGCGGTGTGGCAGGATGGCATGATGGCGGTGTGGCAGGATGCAAAATGATAGCCTCGGCAGGAAAGGTCAGGAACACAGCCGCTGAAACTTTTACTAAATATATCATCAACATTTCGGGTCGATCTTGAGGCAATGTGAGGGAGAGCAGGAGGGAGGATAGGAGGAGAGGATAGGGAGAAGAGGAGAGAGTAGGATAAGGGGGGATACGGTAGAGAGTAGGAGCGGGGGTAGGAAGGAGAGAGAGATTTCGCCCTGATTTGAACCTTTGTATTTAATAAAGCTGATGAAAGTGTATTCATGTGCACGTGGAGTACATTTATGTGTGTGTGTGTGTCACCTCTCTCTCTCTCTCTCTCTCTCTCTCTCTCTCTCTCTCTCTAGACATACCTAAAGTAGTCACCGTATCCTTGTTACTCCTGAATGGACAAACTGTAATATCTATCATAAAGTAACACACACACACGTGGAACCGTAAATCTTTCAGCATGGACACATTTATACGAAGCCACAAATTCAGGCGTCAAAGCTTTTAAAAACACTATCAAACACATACATACATACATACATACATACATACATACATACATACATAAATCGTATATGTAATTCTGGGAAATAACTTGAGTCAGGGAGCTCTAAAACATCCAGACAGGTGAACTCTATAGTCTCACGCAATTCGGGAAAAAAAATCATCACTTTATATCAAATTCCTAATCGTATTATCCATTTTTTTATAGTTTCGTAATATTTCCTAGAATAATTTTTAAATCTTCTATATATCTGTTTTATCTTATATATCTTCTTGTTTATTTTATATTTTTTCGTCTTTTCTCGGTAATTTTCGTGTCGTCTAGGAGTTGTGGTTTCTCTAAGTGCCTCATTGATCATCGTTTTCAATTCTGCTCGGCGTCTTGTCACGAACGATTCCCCCAAATTTCTCTCCATTTTCATTTATTTTGTTAATTTTTTTTTTGCTTATGTGATCTTATATCTCTCCTCACTTTCTCTCTTGCTCCCCCCCCCCTTTCCTTCCTCCTCCTTTCTTCTTCTCCTTCCTGCTCCTTTCTCCTTCTTCCTCGTAATTCTTCTTCCTCCTCCTCTCCCCCCCCCTTATCTTCCTCCTCCTCCATCACCTCTTAGTTGTAGATTTTACTCTGAGGTATTTTGTCTTATACGTTTACCTTTTAATTTTTCACTTCTTTTCATTCCTCCTCTTTATCACGTTCTCTGTTTATACACTGTATTTGTTTTTCTTTCTTTTATTGCATATGTTGTAATGATTCACGTATTCGCTTGATTTACTGATTCGCCTAATTTATCTGATTCGCCTAATTCATCTGATTCACTGTTTCACCGGATTCACTAGTTCACCAGATTCACTAATTCATCTGATTCACTAGTGCACCTGATTCACTGATTCACCCGATTCACTAATTCATCTGATTCACTAGTGCACCTGATTCACTGATTCACCCTTATTCACTAATTCACCATTTTAATGAATCATTCTTTAAACATTTCAATTAGTTATTTTCTATTATTCCTTATCATCTCCTTTACTTCATTGATAATTATCTCCCTTTTATTATTTCTCTTTCAATTACTGGAACCAAATCAACAAATTATTACAGATCTTAAGAGAGAAATAATCCGCCCTTCACTCCAGCTATCATTACTATGGATAACATCTACTAACCGTAATAACCTTAATAACTGTCTATAATTACTGGCCTATAATTATCTTTTTTGTGGTTACTAATTATTATCCTTTACCTTTGTTTTTGTGATTATTGTATTTTTTTTTTGTATTTCGTTTAATGTTTAGTATTATTTTTTTAGATATTCCATTTATGTTAATCTTTTTGTGGATTTCTTTTTTGGTTGATTGGTTGACTGGTTGATTGGTTGACTGGTTGACTGGTTGATTGGTTGACTGGTTGACTGGTTCAATGGTTGATTGATTGACTGGTTGACTGGTTGATCTGTTGACTGGTTGATTGGTTAACTGGTTGATTGGTTGACTGGTTGTAGGGTTGACTGATTAACTGACTGGTGGACTGACGGACTGTACTCTACTCTTAAGGAATCTGTTACACGTTATTTATATCTCCTGCAAACAATAGGGGCAGGAGGACACACACACACACACACACACACACACACACACACACACACACACACACACACACACACACACACACACACACACACACACACACACACACACACACACACACACACACACACACACACAGTAAAATTCTCTGTGTACCATGTTTGTCGAAAATGTTTATACACACACCCTGACAACACCCTGACACACACCCTGACAACACCCTGACACACCCTGACAACACCCTGACACCCTGACAACACCTGACAACACCCTGAACACCTGACAACACCCTGAACACATCCTGACAACACCCTGAACACACCCTGAACACACCCTGACAACACCCTGACAACACCCTGAACACACCCTGACAACACCCTGAACACACCCTGAACACACCCTGAACACACCCTGACAACACCCTGAACATACCCTGACAACACCCTGAACACACCCTGAACACACCCTGAACACACCCTGAACACACCCTGACAACACCCTGACAACACCCTGAACACCTCCTCCTCCTCCTCCTTCAGCTACACCCTCTTCCTTCCTCCCGTGAGTGTGTTGGGAAGCGAGGGTGTGTGTGTGTGCGTGTGTGTTTGTGCGTGCGTAGAAATATATGCATGCATGTATACGCAAGCATTCAACACTGCTTTTATAATAAGTTACTACCAAGTCATGTTATGTGATGCATTAATACCTCAGTTGACTACTCTGTCACAGCGTCACGCACACCACAACGCACTCTATTATCTGGCATAGTTTACCTTACCCTGACTGTCGCACCACACACGGCAGAAAGCAAATATAACCAACAGAGTGCACTAAAGAATTCATGGGAGAGGTGATAGTGTGTGTGTGTGTGTGTGTGTGTGTATGTATGTGTGTGTGTGTGTGTGTTCTGACAGCGATATCTGGGTACAATACTAGACAGATCTAAGTATAACATGCTAGTGAACTAATTACTTGAGTTACCTTGTGTTATATTATTATGTACTGTGTTGGTCAAGGTCAGTTAACTCTCTCTATCCCCCCAGGAAGTTCCCTTAAGTGAGTCATTTGGACGCAAGCTTGATATAATATGCCAAACGTCAGGTAAAAAAAAATGAAGTGATATTTGGTCTTATTTACAATCTTCTCACGAGCATTGTGGGGGAATGTGATGTGATAAGACTTAATTATATTTCAAGGATTTACTGCAAGTGTGTGTGGGTGTGTGGGTTCCCTTCTTTGCTCTCTCTCTCTCTCTCTCTCTCTCTCTCTCCTCCTCTTTTCTTCTCTCTCTCCTCCTCTTTTCTTCTCTCTCTTTATCCCTCTTTCCCTTTTCTTTAAATCCTTCCCCTTTTCATATCCCTCTCCTCACATTCTCTTCCGCCCACTCTCTCCACCCCAGCGGACACCACCATATGAGAGAGAGAGAGAGAGAGAGAGAGAGTATCATTAATGCCTGTGTATATCACCAGTAGAACAGTCATAACTCTCTCCCTGTACCTTGTTATATGCTATACTTCTCTCTGTGGTATAACGCTCATATGACGCCACTTAATATGATGGTTATATATACGACACTGATATAACTCCTTTCATAGGTTATATTATCTAGTTATATGACAATAATATAATAAGCTGATATGTTCCATGGTTCTGTGAGATGATGATATAACCAGTGTGATGATAGATATATTATCCGTTGATATATCTCGTATATATAACGCAACTGTAACGACAATATAACCCGCAGATATAACACTAATATAACAGTTATATAACCCTCAGATAGGACACTAATATGATATCTATTCAACACTCACCACTGTGCATTGGACATATTGGAAATTACGAGGAATATCTTATTGCTTCTGTGATATAACGTTGATATAACCAGCTAATATGGCGCAGTGATATAACGGTAAGTATAACCTATTTTTTTAATCAAAGTAGAAGAAAAATATACTTTATTTACCGTCGTGAAATTTGTATTATTTACATTATTTTTCCTTTCATTTATAAGGTTTAATAGACTAGGTTTAATAGACTACGAAATAATACCTTCTGAGACTATGGTTACATTGTATTGAAAGACTTAATTATCCTTTGTTGCAATTACAGGTTGGTTCCGTAGTTCAATGGAAGTCTCTGTGATTTTTTTTGCAGTGATTAGCGAGTCTTTTTTTCCTTGCTGTGGGTATCTTTTATTGCTGAGGGTGATTATTTTTTTTTTTTTTAGTTTGAGTTGAAAAATTTTCTCTCCTGTTCCATTTTCTGTTGCCTTTTGCGTTTTCTTTAGTGGGCGTTTTTACTAAATTTATTGTGGTAGGAGGAGGAGGAGGAGGAGGAGGAGGAGGAGGAGCTACTTGTTCATACTACCATCCTTCTTTCATCCATATATTCCTTCTATCTTATACATTCCCTCTTTACCCTTCCTCTTCTTCTGTTTTACTATCACCTCCTCCTCATTATACTACCACCTCTCTATCCTCCTCCTCCTCCTCCTTATACTACCACATCTTCCACCTCTTGTTCCTCCTCCTAATACCATGTCTTCTTCTTCCTCCTCCTCCTCCTCCCTACCGGCACCACCCCCAATAGTCTTCACACTCAATACCGTCTGATTGGATGCTCTTTGACTCGCCAATTAAACGTGAATTGATCAGACCTTTGACTCTTGGTCTCTCTCTCTCTCTCTCTCTCTCTCTCTCTCTCTCTCTCTCTCTTTCTCTCTCTCTAACGGGACACAGGACCTTGGTAGGGGTGAATTCCATAACTAGATTAGTGTTCGTAACTGCTGATTAAGTATTATGATTCAGCCGCCAAAAACTACTGATTAACTGGGATAGTTCGACGCTCATTATTGAAGACTTTGGGTTCGATTCGACGGGTTTGATAGTCTCTGGTTTTATTCGACACTACTATTGAAGTCTTTGGGTTCGATTCGACGTCATTATTGAAGTCTTTGGGTTCAAATCCACGGGTTTTTGATAGTCTCTGAACCTCATGACACCTTGGTACAGCTTCTCCTTCATCACGCTCCCAGACGTTCAGCAGCTGGTGTAAATTTTAATATTCGTGTTCCACCATCTCGACCAAGGGAACGTCACAAAGCATCTTCTCCTCGCGACTAGTCTTCCTCGCGACTGGTCTTCCTCGGAGCATCGTTGTCATCAGTGAGTGTGTTGGTGCGATGTATTTGAGTGCCTTGAGTCCACCAACTGTTGCCTCTTTAAATCTCGTTTTGGGGTCAGTGACCGTAGCGTTCAACACACTCTTGTTAACTTCTACTTTAAATTGTTTCTTCGAATATGTTATGGTCTCGTTATCGAAAAATGTGTTTCCTCTTGGAATTCTTTTCTCTTTAAAAAGTTCAGAAGGAATATCAAGTGAGCTGTGGCGAGGGCGAGACTGATACCATGCGGCAGCTTCACAGGGAGAAATTTTCCGACAAAATTCTTTCTGAGGCTTGGTTGGGTGGGGGTGGAGGTGGAGGTTTGTGGGGGTGGGGTGGGGTGGGGTTGGGGGGGAGCTCGTCACCCCGGCCCCCTTTAGCTACCCTACTGAGACACATAGAGAGAGGTATGTACAATCAAAGACAAAAGTCGTGTCACGGTTTTGTCCGAAGATTAAATAATAACTCGTGAAACATTATGAGAGCCCCACCACAAGGCAGAGCGGACCAACAGTTTCGCCCTTTGGCATATGTTGTCACCAGATTTCACGACACGACTTTTGTCTCCGCTGTTATACTCGCTATTAAGGACTTAGTTACCCATGGTCAGTGACAAACAGTCAAGTGTGTACACCCCTAGGGAGGTACACAGATAGGGACGTACACGTAAATAGACAAACACGTACAGTCGTACATAGACAGGCACGTACACAGCCAAATACATACACAACCAAGAATGTTCATAAATACTAGCAAAGGCATATACAAGCAACAAAGTACAAAGCCTACACTACTAAGAACGCACACACAACTATGTACGTTCAGGGTATTACGTACTCACAGCCATGTACGTAGATGGTATAGTGTACATACGCACACACATTAATTCCGGGTATCATGGAGTAGGTCGGAATTTAATATGTGTGGCGCTGGTATAAAGGAATGTTCAATACCTGGCCGCCACGGTGTTCACATCACCCTTTGACAAGTTATTGCCCTTGTGACAGTCACGTTAGTCTGTCACAGTCACGGCAGCCTGTCACAGTTAGTCAGAGTAAGATACCACAGTCATGAGAACCCGCATTAGTCAGTCACGGCAGAAAGGACAATCACACACATATACACACACACAGTCACACACTCATACAGTCATCTAATCAAACAGTCACACACACTTAACATCCTGGACACAGTAATCAGAGTCGCAGTAATGAGATGTGGATAAAGGCATTAGTATTTCACCTCCACTAATTATCTATTGAACTAAACACAGACCACAGGTAACCGGGTCCACCTATATCATCCCTAACAAACTACTAACACTTTTTAATTAACAAATGATAACTATTTTTTCCCATCTGTTCTGCATTACTTTCCCATCAAGTTTATACTTTTAATAAACGTAAGATCAGCTTAGTCTTCAGTTTAAATCGTCCAGGATTGATCTGTATTCTGAGAACTTGGTTTCATTAAGTAAAATCACGTGTGGTGGTGGAAGTTCTCACGAGTTCTCACCGCTCCCGAGAAACCAGAGACACGAGTTTAAATGTGGGTTTTTTTTTCGTACTGAATAAATGTGTTACGTTACGGTAAAGATTCAGTGTAATAATTTTGAAACTATTTTTAACTCTTTTTTTCCTCATTCATTATTAAAATTTCCTAATTTCATCATTATTCATTATTTTTATTTTCTTTATTTTCTTCATAATGTTTTCACCTTTTCACTTTAAGTCGTGGTTGCGTGAAAAATTTAAGACAAACTTATTTTTAGATTAACAATGATTCGTGTATAGTTTTTTAATTCAACCCGGATTGAAGAACACGTTTATTTGCAATATATTTCAGGGTCATATTCTATGCTACAGTTACACTCAAACTTACAACCACAGTAAACTACACCTCCAGTCACAGGTAAAGTAGAATCAGTGTCATAATATTAGCTGAGGCGGGTCGATAGGGATCATGTCTATAAATCAATCGATGTAAACAAAACAGGTCTCTGGGCTCTCTCTCTCTCTCTCACACACACACACACACACACACACACGCACACGAGAGAGAGAGAGAGGGGGAAGGTAAGCCGTGTCGCGGTGAATAATGACGTTCGTACACTGCGACAGACGGTAGATCCCATAAGCTTGGTGTAAGGGAGTAGAGTTGTTTAATGTGAAAGGGATATGTATTAGGGATATATTCTGGCTGAGATCTCCACACGTCTTGAGGAAGGAGAATCTCTAAGGTATTATTAACTCAAGCTGTGGTGACGCTGTTGACAAGCCACCCAGAAGCCAAGAACGAAGATGAATCGCTCGGTTGGATACCCAGGTGGACGAAGGAGGTATTCTTTGCATCTCTGGTGATATATGACTACCGTGGCTGTCAGCGCTGAGGTGTTGAGGGGAGAAAAAAAAAAAGATTGCTGTTGAGGTGAAACTCTCCAATGTGTAAAGGAAGATCTGATGCTGAAGATATATAGATAAAGTACAACTCCCTGTGAGATATTCTTGGTTAAATTGTGGTTGTGGTGAAGAGGTTTTGTGTTTGTGGTGAAGAGTTTTGTGGTTGTGGTGAAGACTTTATGGTCGTGGTGAAGAGTTTTGTGGTCGTGGTGAAGAGTTTTGTGGTCGTGGTGAAGAGTTTTGTGGTCGTGGTGAAGAGTTTTGTGGTCGTGGTGACGAGTTTTGTGGTCGTGGTGAAGACTTTGTGGTCGTGGTGAAGTTTTGTGGTCGTGAAGTGGTGAAGACTTTATGGTCGTGGTGAAGAGTTTTGTGGTCGTGGTGAAGAGTTTTGTGGTCGTGGTGAAGAGTTTTGTGGTCGTGGTGAAGAGTTTTGTGGTCGTGGTGACGAGTTTTGTGGTCGTGGTGAAGACTTTGTGGTTGTTCTGTAGTAATCACAAAGCGCTCCCTCGTGATATAAGTTTACCCGATGGACGGATACAGGCAGCAACCCTCTCACTTAAAACGCCTGAGTTTGTAAACACTGTGACACAAGAATTCCTTAAAGTTGTCCAGCATGGAAGAGTATAAACCTTACCTGAATTACCTGAACGGTTTGTGTCTCGATATGTGTGTCATCTCTTGTCTTGATAGCAGTGAAAGACATTAATGAGGCGCCAATCCACACACTCCCTCCTATCCATCCAAGGCACCTATCCATACACCCCCTCCTATCCATCAAATATATCCTTTTCTCAGACACAAGTTGAAGGATTTCGTTCCTAACCTTGTCAAGTAATTACCTTAGATATAATGTATTTATTCCATTACTGGGAAAAAAAGAGGAAACACACTCCTTAATATAATGCAAAATATATCACGGTGTGTTTATCTTTGTGCGTGTGCGTGTGCGTGTGTGTGTGTGTGTGTGTGTGTGTGCGCGCGCGTGCGTGCGTGTCAGTCATTTGTATCGGAGACCAGGGAAAAGCTTGAATTAATCCAGATCGAAACGTCAGAGAGCCAGACGTCTACAAGCATGGCTAGAGTGCTCAGTGACGTGGGTGTGTGATGTGGGTGTGACGTGGGCTTCGTTGTCCTCCCTCCAGGGCGGCAACTTAGGCCTCACAAGCAGAGGTCGATATTGACATGAGGTTGTCCCTGGCGGAGGTTGAGGGAACTATTACAATACAAGTGAGTCGTAGTTGCCTGGAGGAGGAGGGAACCGTCGTGACCTCTGGCCAAGACTCGGGTCAAAAACACAAAGCGAGTGCCACAAGGGCTTCTCTGGCGTGAGCTCCTGTACTTAACATGACCTTCACAAGTGAAATAGTTGATAAACTTTAGTGTCATGGACTGTCAGGTAAGGTGAGACAGGTGTTGGTTGCTGATGTATGATAATAAACTCTTTCCTTACCAATATTCATTAGAGGATTTCCATCCTATTTTCTAAGTAATGTTGTGAGCGCACGACACCCAAGGTAACCATAAGATCGCGTTACACACATGCATAAAAAAAGATAGAGAGGAATGTCCAATATACGTCATATTTCTGTAGAATGTCTGGAAAACCATATTTCAATAAGTTACCAGCAACGACTACCCATTGTTAACAGCAAGACATGTCAGGCGTCATTGTGTGACAATCGCACTGCGGGTATTGAAAAATCTGAATGAGTGTGTGAGACACGTCAGTGCGTGATCCTCCGCCGATGTTCGTGCGATACTCACAGCTTTTTTACATGGCTGAATGCTAAGTACGTTAGCTTAATGACGACCTGCTGGATTATTGAAGAGAGCTCACGGGGAAGCGTTCCTTTGTCCGTGTTTACCCCCCCTGCCAGGTGCTGCATCATCCGGAGGAATCTGTTTACGTCAGGCTCCATCACCTGGGCGGCTCTCCCAGGTATTCTTATAGCTGGAATGCTCGCCCTCAAATAAAAATATCTGAGTGTGGTTAGCAGGTATTAAACCCGGCACAAAGTGGCCTGGCAGCGGTGCGCGTTTATAAAAGTTCTGAACACTAACTCGTGAATCCTTCTCTTGGGAAATAAATCTTCCAGTCAGGCTATGGTAGTGTGGCTTTCATTTTCCGATAGATGCTTGATGACCCTGCCGTCCGGGGCCCCGATGGTGAGTTATTAGAGAAGTAATTTTAGGATCAACATAAGGCCTGCACACACACGAGTATCATTAAGTGGTGGCTGCAATAAGTCATAAATCAAGACCATAGACGAATTACTCCCAAAATAATCTTGGGGGCGGAAGATTGTGACAGGCGAGGGAGGGAGGGAGAGAGCACACCATGTCTGTTTGGGTGAGAGTTGTGTGTGTCACTATGGCGATACAGCCTTACCCACACGTTATCGCCCTGACGGATGTGGCCCTGACACGCGAACTTAGATTGCCTGTCCCCTGAAAATCACACACTTAGCCCGCCTAAATCAAGGTGTAGGACCCGTACCCTGAGCCCTGGCTGAGCTAAGGTCCTGCCTGACGAGAGCTGTGGATCAACAGGGAACGGAATGGTCCTCCGCTACGTCGTATAATTAATGAGAAATAAATGTGAAGGAAATTACGAGGTAGTAGGTGGTGAGGAGGAGGATCGGTACAGTTGTTTGTGTACACGCACCCTAGTCGTCAGCTGGCCGGGAGTAAGGGGGGGGGGGGTTAAGGAAGGTATTAGTCAGGATATTTGTCAGCACATTGTCAGCTCTGCTAGGGAAAAGTACTGACCTCTACATCACTACAAATTACACCTCATTTAGCATTGAATATTTTAATCTGATTTTTTTTTGTATTTTCTGGTCTTCGTTACCGATAACCAGGAAGCTTGATGGTAGTAGTAGTAGTTGTGTAGTAATAGTAGTAGTAGTAATAGTCGTAGTGGTAGTTGTTCCTGGTGTGATAGCAAACCGGCGTTGATAGTAGGTAGCGGTGATGGTCGAAATTGTAAGGTAGTTGTTGTAGGTAGGTAGGTATTTGTGGTAGGTAGGTAGTAGTGGTAGTAGCTATGCTAGGTGTTGGTTAGCAGGTAGTGGTGCTAATTGTCATTGTAGATAGCGATGGTAGATACTGGTTGTGTTTGGTAGACAGGTAGTGGTAGTAGCTGTGGATGGTGGTTGTTGTGGTGGTAGTGGTGGTAGCAATCTGTAGTAGTAGTGGTAGGTTGTGGTAATAGTAGTAGATTGTGGTAGTAGTGTTTGTTGACGATAGTGGTAGTAGTAATGGTAGATTGTGGTAATAGTGGTAGGTTGTGGTAATAGTAATGGTAGGTTGTAGTAGTAATGGTAGGTTGTGGTAGTAATGGTAGGTTGTAGTAGTAATGGTAGGTTGTAGTAGTAGTAGTGGTAGGTTGTGGTAGTAGTAATGGTAGGTTGTGGTAGTGGTTGTGGTAGTAGTAATGGTAGGCTGTGGTAGTGGTTGCGGTAGTAGTAGTGGTAGGTTGTGGTAGTAATAGCGGTAGGTTGCGGTAGTAGTAGTGGTAGGTTGTGGTAGTAATAGTGGTAGGTTGCGGTAGTAGTAGTGGTAGATTGTGGTAGTAATGGTAGGTTGTGGTAGTAGTAGTGGTAGATTGTGGTAGTAATGGTAGGTTGTGGTAGACGCCTTCATCACACCCGGAAACACTCGCCTCTCCTCCCTGACACCGCAAGATTGAGTCACTCGACACTTGACTGAGCAAAAAATCAATTTTAACCCAGACAGGTACTGAAGGAAGGAGGTCTCTCTCTCTCTCTCTCTCTCCTTTCTCGTTTTTTCTCTCCCTTTCCATATACTTCTCCTCTGCTACTTTGCCTACACCTCTTCCTTCGAGCGTCTTTCCTCTCTCTCCTTCCCATCCCTTTTCCTTTCTGCTTCACCACCTTCTCCCCTCTCCTTTCCCACCTGTTGTTGTTTGACTTATCACCTTATCTCCTCCTTCATTCCCTCCTTTCTTTCACCCAACCTTATCCCTCTCACCACCTCTCCCTAACCCATTCTTTCCCTCATCTTTATTCCCCTCCTTTTCCTCCTACGCTTCTCTGTCCCTCTCCCTCCTAAATTTTTCCCTATTTCTTATTCACTTCCTCATTCTTTTATCTCCCTTCCTCCCCGTTTCTCCTCTTCTCTCCCTCACTCCTTTCACTGCTTAACTCTCCCACTCTCTTTCTCTACCCTCTTACCTTTTATCTCTCTCTCTCTCTCTCTCTCTCTCTCAGTGATCCATGTATGAAACTCTCCCGAGCAAACAAGCCTGCTCTCCCTCTCCTCTCTCTCTCCTCTCCCTCTCTCCTCCTCTCCCTCCCCCTCTTCCCTCCCTCTTACCTCCCTCTCCCCTCCCGCCCTCTGACTGTGTGCAGTGTTCCAACATCGTCCATGTGTCAGAAAATTTTTATTTTTTATTTTTTTCAGGCAACACTTTCAGTCTTAGGAGTAACACACACACACACACACACACACACACACAGACATACACACACACACACACATCTCAACATCAGTGAAAATATACAACACCTGCACAACACACCAAGGCACATCTTTAATATAGTAACACACCTTAATCATTCAGGTATCCCGCCTCTAGCCACACAGGTAATCTACACTCTACACCTTCACGAGTTTAGACACCAAGACACGGGTTAAATTATATAATAGAGAAATAACATGTGTAATGGTGTAATTAAAATGTACTAGTGACAATAATTGGAGTAATGGATACACTAATGGTTGTACTGAGTCTAACATGGGTACCAGAGAGAAAGAGAGAGAAAGAGACCCCATCCATTATGTCTCACCCCTACAACCACCCCATCAACTCCCCACCCATGACTCACCCCATAATCTCCTCACCCATCAACACTCACCCCTACAGCATTATCATCCGTCATTAGTCACCCCTACATAACCTCTACGTCTCAGCCACATTACCTGGAATGAGAAAATGTTATCGTCATGCATAAACGGAGTGGTTGTTAGCGTCTACTGAGCGGGTGGGAGACAAAAAATAGTTCGTGTCATGCAGCCTGGGACAAAATATGAGGCAAAATTACAAGAACCAGGATGACAAAAATTATGCATAAATTATATATATTTTTTTGACGAAGTTGTTTTGATATATTTTTTTTTGGGAGGGGAGTGGGGAAGTGGGATGACGAAGAGGGTGGGGGAGTGGGGTAAAGGGAGTGGGGTTGGGTGGGGTGAGTGGGGGTTAAGAGGGGGTGGAGGGGTGTTTATTTATTTGAGGTATTTTCATATTTTGGTTTATTTAGGAAAGTAAAAAACAAAATCCAGTGGGGGAAAAAAACGTGTAAATATATACATTTTTTGGTGAAGTTATTTTGAATAGTTTATGATTGTTTTGTTAGCATAGGGAGGGGGAATTGTGTACGTGTGTTTGTTTGTGTGTGTTTGTTTGTTTGTGTCTGTCTGTGTGTTTGTTAGTGTGTGTATCAGTGTGTAAATATCCCCATCAAATTCTATATATGCATTTGTCTGTCTGTCTGTCTGTCTGTCTGTCTGTCCATCTGTCACTCTTTTAACCCCCCCTCACCACGACCACCACTCACCTCCCACTCCACCCTCTCCAATTTCTCCCCAGCGCTTCCTCCTCTACCCTCCTTCTCTTGCCAACCTCTCACTTGACACAGTCCCCGGGGGAGAGTGAGCGAGAGTGCGTGGAGGAGGAGGAGAAAGGAGTTTGCCGTGGCGGGTCAAGAGGAAGAGTAGGAGAAAGTTGGCTCCCAGTCGCACTAATTTCTCAACCTTCCTCCTTTCCTTCCTTTTGTAAGAGGGGAAAGTGATGCTCGCTTTCTCCTAACACTTGTAATGAAGGTAAGGGAAAGTTAGTACGTGGAAACTCGAGGATACTTTCTCTTTTTATGGTAATCATGTCGTTATTACTCCTTCCTTTCTATTAAGGGAAAGTGATGCTCGCCTCCTTCTTAGACTTGGAATGAGAATAGGAGGAGAAAGTTTAGTATTTGGGGAAATTAATAATGCTTTCTATTCTATATCATTAATTTTTTTAACATGGGAAAGAGATGCTTAATTTCTTCAAGGTGACTTTCATGAGCAAGAGAAAGTAGGACAATAGTTTTAATTATTCAACTTTCTTTAACCTTTCGTCTTTCTATGTGAGTGAAATTTATGTCCACTTTCATCTATGACTTGTTAGAGCAGGAGAGAGTTGGGTATGGATCTACACGTACATGTTCCTTCCTTCTTCCCTTTCTAAGAGGGGAAAGTCTCACGATATGCTAAAAGACTTTTGAGAGAAAGGGAAAGTTGGGCTGAGTCTTGGTAAATTCTCTTTCATCCTCCTTTCAAAGAGGGAAAGTGATGCTCACTTTCTTGAGAGAGTTGCAGGACCAGGTGAAAGTTGAGCTTTTGGTATTTAGCTCTTTGAGGACGAAAGGGTTGAACCATCGTCTCCATATGATGAAACCATTATTCTCAAAATGTTAAACCATTATCCCCAAAATGTTAAACCATTATCCCCAAAATGTTTAACCATTATCCTCAAAATGTTAAACCATTATCCCCAAAATGTTTAACCATTATCCCCAAAATGTTAAACCATTATTCTCATTTGACCAAACTACCTCCTTTATAATGTTAAAACATCCTCCTTAAAGTTTTAAACCATAATCCCCAGAAGGTTAAACTCCGACCCTCAAACCTCAAAGCGTTCAAACATCTTCCTCAAAGGGTGAAACTGCCTAGTCTTGTTAAAGTCTTCGGATGGAGAAAATGACTCCGAGATTGTTCAAAGACGTGTTTGTTTTCCCTCTAATGCTAAGAAGCGTCCGAGAGTGTTGACATTTTTTACTCCTTTAACGAGAATCAAAAGAAAAAACGAGACCTAGTTCCTTCAAGATGTTGCAGTCCCTTAAACCGCCCTAAAAACCTTCTTATTCTAAGTTACGGAGTGTATTAAAAGATTCACCACTCCCTAGGATCAAGACTTAAGTAAACCTAATTTGATCTAATTTAACCTAACCTAACCAAACCTTAACGTTCAGTACAATACATGATCAATATTAAACACACACACACACACACACACATGCAAACGTACACGGACAACCCCCCCTCCTCCCCCCCCCCTACTTACCCACCCCAACCTACCCAGGAAAAAAAATAGATTAATAAAAAAAAGTCAAACCAAAAGAAAACAAAACTATATATCCAAAACAACAATGAAAAACAAAAATAATCCGTAAACATCAACAACGCGTAGGAATGAAACCAGGGAATAATCTCACTAGAATCATGGTGAGAACGAAGAAGGCAAAACAAACAAGGCAGTGAGTGGTAGGTTGTCCGGCTACCCCAAGCGATACTCTGTACGTGTCGTGGATTATAAATAGTAGTCCAGTACAAAACATACAGCTTGGGGAGAAGGAGGGGAGAAGGAGGGGAGAAAAGGAGAGAGAGGGGGGGAGGGGAGGGGAGGGGAGAGAACCAAAACGGAGATAGGACAAGAGAAGAAAAGTACAAAAACGAACAGGTGTGAGAGAGATAGACAGCCATAAGAGAGAGAGAGAGAGAGAGAGAGAGAGAGAGAGAGAGAGAGAGCATATTTTTCCTCTGTTACCTAAAGTGACAGGAGACTGAGGCAGCGAGAGGCGGCCACTTACAACCTCTTGAGGGTGAAGTGGATGACCAAGATGGAGGAAGAGGAGGTAGATGGCAGGAGAGATGGAGAGAAGGGGAGAGAAAATGAGAGGGAGGAGGAGAAAGAAAGAATAAGGGATAGAGAGATAGAGCGAGAATTAAAGGGGAAACAGTTTGAAAATGGAGAGAGAGAGAGAGAGAGAGGCTTAAGCAAACATACACAAGTACACCTTTAAACAAACATAAGTCATATACAAACACCCCCCCACACACACACACACCTTATCTATATGCGATAAGCGACTCGTTCCCACACACTTTAGCGGTCTTGAAAAACAAACAGAAGCCTCTTGAACGGTACAAATCTTGCCATTAAAGTGATGCTCAAGAGCTTCTCGTCTTTTTTTGAGTCAGCGGTGGCGGCCGTAGCAACACCACCAACACCTAACGAACACTCAGTAAACACTCGATAAACACTCGACAAACACTCAATAAACACTCAATAAACACTCGACAAACACTCGATAAACACTCGATAAACACTCGACAAACACTCGACAAACACTCGACAAACACTCGATAAACACTCGACAAACACTCGACTCAAACACTCGACAAACACTGACAAACACTCGACAAACACTCGATAAACACTCGATAAACACTCGACAAAACCGACAAACACAAACACTCAGTAAACACTCAATAAACACTCGATAAACACTCGACAAACACTCGACAAACACTCGACAAACACTCGATAAACACTCGATAAACACTCGACAAACACTCGACAAACACTCGACAAACACTCAATAAACACTCGATAAACACTCGACAAACACTCGACAAACACTCGACAAACACTCAGTAAACACTCAATAAACACTCGACAAACACTCGACAAACACTCGACAAACACTCGACAAACACTCGACAAACACTCAGTAAACATTCAACACACAACAAACATTAAAAAACACTCAACAAACACCCAATACACACTCAACAAACACTCAACAAACACACAACAAACATTAAAAAACACTCAACAAACACCCAATACACACTCAACAAACACTCAACAAACACCCAATACACACTCAACAAACACCCAATACACACTCAACAAACACTCAACAAACACCCAATACACACTCAACAAACACCCAATACACACTCAACAAACACACAACAAACTGAATAACAATACAACGGTAAAGTAGCAGTCGTAATCCATAGAAAACGGAGACGAAATTGAACGAGTTTCCCCCTTCAAGTTTATTCTCGTTTTCTTTTTTGTTTTCCCCCCATCGTCGAGGATGAGGTAATGGGTAGGAGTGATAAGTGGTACGTCCTTGAGGGTGTTGGTTAGAGAGATGGGAGATTGGAGGGTGAGAGGAGGAGCCAAGGACATGAGGAGTGAGATGGAGAGTGATGAAGGATGAGAGAGAGAGAGAGAGGAATAAACCGAGATAAAACAGTGAGATGAAGAGATGGAGGGGAAGGATAGGGAAGAGGAATGAGGAGGAAGAGGTAGGAATAATATCATAAGAAGAAACAAACAGACAGACAGACAGACGGGGAAACACTTGGCTCTTCTCCATTTCTCCCTCACTAAACATCAATGTACATACAGTTCACCCAATTCGACAAACACTCGACAAACACTCGATAAACACTCGACAAACCTCAGTGAACACTCGACAAACACTCAATAAACACTCGATAAACACTCGACAAACACTCGATAAACACTCGACAAACACTCGACAAACACTCGACAAACACTCGACAAACACTCGACAAACACTCAATACACACTCGACAAACACCCAATACACACTCAACAAACACTCAACAAACACCCAATACACACTCAACAAACACTCAACAAACACCCAATACACACTCAACAAACACCCAATACACACTCAACAAACACCCAATACACACTCAATAAACACCCAATACACACTCAATAAACACCCAATACACACTCAACAAACACCCAATACACACTCAACAAACACCCAATACACACTCAACAAACACCCAATACACACTCAACAAACACTCAACAAACACCCAATACACACTCAACAAACACCCAATACACACTCAACAAACACACAACAAACTGAATAACAATACAACGGTAAAGTAGCAGTCGTAATCCATAGAAAACGGAGACGAAATTGAACGAGTTTCCCCCTTCAAGTTTATTCTCGTTTTCTTTTTTGTTTTCCCCCCATCGTCGAGGATGAGGTAATGGGTAGGAGTGATAAGTGGTACGTCCTTGAGGGTGTTGGTTAGAGAGATGGGAGATTGGAGGGTGAGAGGAGGAGCCAAGGACATGAGGAGTGAGATGGAGAGTGATGAAGGATGAGAGAGAGAGAGAGGAATAAACTGAGATAAAACAGTGAGATGAAGAGATGGAGGGGAAGGATAGGGAAGAGGAATGAGGAGGAAGAGGTAGGAATAACATCATAAGAAGAAACAGGCAGACAGACAGACGGGGAAACACTTGGCTCTTCTCCATTTCTCCCTCACTAAACATCAATGTACATACAGTTCACCCCAATAACACACCCCCCCATACACCCAATGACACCCTTCCACACCACACCCACGCAACATCCACACCCCTTCCCACACACCATACCCTCCCACATCACACCCACACAACCACACAACACCCTCCCACACAACACCCTCCCACACACAACACCCTCGCACACAATACCCACACACCCTCCCACACCACACACAACATCCACCCCCACGCCGACACCCACACACCCTCCCACACACAACACCCACACACCCTCCCACACACAAGGGTCAAACATCGCCACCAACTGCATCAAACAATCTGTCCCATGTTAAGTACAGAAGGAGAATAGAAACAGGATATCTTCACTCACACTTGAGCTATTTGACTTCAGGTGTAAACAAATCCGGAAATGTAAACACCCCTACAGTAAAACCTCGATAAAACGGACTTTTCTCAACCGTTAGACTGGGGTTTTGCATCTAACAGACCCTCGATATAGCGGACTGTTATCTCTATATAGTTCGTTAGATGGAGGTCTCACTTGTTTATTAAGATATTGCTGGAAACTGATTTTATTCATTGAGATTATTTTGATTGGGTGTTGATTAGATACTGAATGTTTTTGTGCGTGTCTGTCTGTCTGTCTGTCTGTCTGTCTGTCTGTCTGTATATTAATCCTTTCTATCCCTTTCCTCCTCTTTGTCTCTCTTCCCTCTCCCCTCTCTTTCATTCTTCCCCCTTCTCTCTCTCTCTCTGGGTGTCTGGATGTCTGTCCTGCTCTCCCTCTTTCTCTCTCTCTCCTTTTCCCTCTCCCTCTCTTTCTCCCCTCTCCATTCTCTCAATTTTTTTTAATTTTTTTTAACAAGAATGACAATAAATCTAAAACCCTCTTGTTGTGGCTCCGTGTTTAAGGTATTTCTCTGGCCAGGGGGAGTCAAAACACCTTTGCTAAGTCTTGTTCTCTACGTTAGACGCTTTTGAGATTAAATAAAGGTGTTATTTACATGGTTTAACGCCCTGTAGAATGTTGTGTGATTTTTTCTAGTAAACATTACACGCGGATGAGTCTATGGGGGTGAATATAGTTTGTTTTGAGAGAGAGAGAGAGAGAGAGAGATTGCATGACCACCAAATGAAAGAAGCAAGGAAGAGGTGAGAATAAAAGAGGTGACAAGAGAGAGAGGAGGAGAGTGTGCATGACAGGTCGATGATGATGAGGGTGTGTTGAGGGGGTCAGGTCACGCACGCATGACCTTCGCTACCACCTACTTCATCCGTCCTCTTTTCTCTTCATTCTTCCTTCTCTCTTTCATTTAATTCTTTGTTTGTTTCTTTAATTCCCTGCTTTATTCTATCATTTCTCTGTTTCTTTCACTTCTCTTAAAACTATTTTATTTTATTCTTGTTTTCATTAATTTATCTTTATTTTTTCTTTTATGTCTTTCTCTCTTTTTTTTTTTACTTTTTTTTACTATTTTATCTTTTTTCACTCCCGCATTTTATTTCAACATTTCTTTCATTCATTCTTTCTTAAACTTTGTTATTCATTCCTTTTTTCTTTCTTTGTCTTACCATTTCTCTCTCTCTCTCTCTCTCTCTCTATCCTACTCTCTCTTTCTACACTCTCTCCCTCACACACACACACACATTTATTTCCGCTATTCCCACTATTTGTCGACGAGTATAGCAAAACAGATCAAAGCTGCCGATAAAAGCTGGGACGATTCTCCACACACCGAGCGCCACAACAAAGTCCAAGTGGCCATAACTTTGTACAATGATGACAAAAGATACCGATTATTGAACTTATCCGAGATCTTGTCGTGATGTATCCACTGACCCTATATTGTTATAATCCGTGGCTATTTCTTCAACTAATCGCGTGGACAACTTTAAGCTGGATTGGTGTATGGATAACAGTAGACGATATAGGGTGTAGGGAGTATGTAAACAGACTCTCTAAGGCTCTATAGTGAATGGCTGTTTTTTGGTTTATATGGATGATTTGGTAGACTTGATTGGTTGTCGTTATAGTCAGCTTATTGTGCCTAGTAAAGGAAGTATATTAGATTTCTTATGGTTAATACGCGTATAGTGAGTTAATTTTAGAATCTTATTAACGTGTGTTTTAAATCTCTCTCTCTCTCTCTCTCTCTCTCTCTCTCTCTCAAAACACACTATATTCACTCAATAAATTGCTGAACTTTATCACAGATTTGTATCACTAATGACCTTCAGATTATTATTTGACCTTTGACCTTCAGGGTATCAATTAACCTTTGACCTCCAGGGTATTACCTGTCCCTAAACCTCAAGTGTATCTCTTATAACCTTTGACTTTCAGGGTATCACTTGACTTTTGACCTTAGGTGTTTTACTTGACCCTAAACCTCAAGGGAATTACTTTAAGTAGTACTTAACCTTTGACCGCCAGTGAGAAGACGTGACCATCTGCCTTCAAGAAGCTTACGTTGTGAAGAGCAGGAAAGTATATTTAGCAGAGAGAGAGAGAGAGAGAGAGAGAGAGAGAGAGAGAGAGAGAGAGAGAGAGAGAGCACTGTGTCTCAAGTAGGTGGTCCACTATGTGTCTCTGTGTGTGTCTGTGTGTCTGTCTGTGTGTCTGTCTGTGTGCTGTGTGTCTGTCTGTGTGTCTGTCTGTGTCTGTCTGTGTGTGTGTCTTGCCCAGGTAAACACTTATGTCGTCTACTGCGTCTCATTCATGCTGTTTTATTCTTGATTCTCTTTGCCAGTATTTTTTATAATGTTTTTTTTTCTCGTTATTCTGGATTTTTTTTTTTCGTTTCTGTATCGTTTTTTTCGTCTCCTTGCTTGAAATTGTTGAGGTTATTTAATATTTTTATTCTTAAATGTTTTCCCCATGTTTCTGTTTTCCTTCTATCTACCTTCTTTTAACGTCTGTCTGTCTGTCTGTCTGTCTGTCTCATTCACGTATAAAAACATATTTACAGACAAACACACACACACACACACACACACACACACAAACACACAGATTTAACAAACCTCACTAAAACCAATTAACTTTCTGCCGTGTCTGTTAGCCGTATGTATCACCCGTCTGTAGCATCACACACAGGTAGGTCAATTAATATTTAAGGGGGAAGGAGGGGAGAGAAGGGGGAATTAAGGTGAGGGGAGAGGAAGGGGAGAGGAAAAGGTGGAGAGGGGAGATGGAAGAGTAGGGGAGCAGGAAGATAGAGGAGATGGGAGAGAAATAAGGAGGAAAGAGATGGATGAAAAAGAAGGAGAGAGGAAATGGAAGAGGAAGAAAGGGGGAGAGAGGAGGTGGAAGGAGATGATGAGGAGAGATGGAGGAGAAGGGAGAGGGATGATAGGTGTAAAGGAGAAGAGGGGAAATGGAAGGGGAGAAAAGGATGGTAGGAGGAGAGGGAAAACAGAGATGAAGAAGGAAAGAAGGAGAGGGGAATAAACAGGGAGGAAAGAGGAGGAAGAAGAATAAGAAGAAGAAGAAGAAGAAGAAGAAGAGAAAAATTCATATGAAAGACGAATAAGAGAGAAGACGAAGCAGAAGAAGGAGAGTAGGGAAAGGGATGGAAGGAAGAAAGGAGGAAGAAAGGAGAAAGGAAGGAAAGAAGGAGGAGGAAGGAAGGAGGAGGAAGGATGGAAGGAAGGAAGGAAGGAAGGAATTATGGCATCCTCCAATGGTTGCGAATCCATTTTAAGGGAATAAATGAGCTATCGTACTCAAAGCGTGACTGCATCGTACTCAACAGGATTACGCATCGAGAGGATATCATGACGTACTCAAGAAGGCTGAGTACCTACAGGACAAAGTATCGTACTCAAGAGACAATTTATCGTACTCAAAGGGTGAATGTATCGTACTCAAGAGACAATTTATCGTACTCAAAGGGTGAATGTATCTACTCAAGGGACAAATTTTATCGTATTCTCGGTTAAATGTATTATACTTCAGGGACAATTTATCGTACTCAAGGGACAAATTATCGTAATCTAGGGTTAATGTATCGTACTCAAAAAGCGAAAGTATCGTACTCAAGGGTTTATCGTCGAAGATACTGAAGGGGTTAGTGTCTCCTTCCCAGGGGGTTTATACCAGTGGTCCTTGAAGCATAATACCTGGTCCTTGAAGCATAATACCTGGGGCTATCAAGGGACTAATTAATGGGGCTGTTGACCGTATTGTGAGCTATGAGATGTGTCTGTCTGTCTGTCTGTCGATTTGAAGATAGGTATGTCTGTCTTTGTCTGTAAATTTGTCTGTAGGTATGTCTGTCTGTCTCTCTCTCTCTCTCTCTCTCTCTCTCTCTCTCTCTCTCAATACAGCCTCATTTAACCTTAATGACAGAAGATATTATCAAAATATTCTGATCACGTTTAGAACTGTAATATTCTAAAGGGATAATATTCCTATGTATGTATGTATGTATGTATGTATGTATGTATGTATGTATGTATGTGTATGTATGTATGTATAAGAATATGATAGTAGGTTTAATAATGGTAATACTCTTGACAATAAGTTCATTAACATAAGGTTATATTCCTCAAAAGTTTTAAATATATTCTTAGTAAAGTTCATTGTGTCGTTTGTTATGTCTGGTTATTCGGGATCAATGGAGATTTTTGCATAACATAACGTAATTACTAACGTCAAGGCGAGGCGCTAGTGAACAGTAATGCTAATTGTATCCTGGTGTGACTATGTAGGTGGACATATGCACACACATGTATACATACACGCATGCATACACATATACAGACATACATACACATATAAATACATACCTACACAGTTTACTACATACTAGCCTCCACTGAAGCCTTATGTCGTGTAAGCTATTGACGACTATTTAACCATTATTATTACCTATAACAAGAATTCAAATGAGGTCTCCTCTTGGATAACTCACTTCAAATGAATCCTCTTAGATCAAAGGTCAGGTCAGGTTGTCAGAACAGGGTAATTATGCCAGTGATGAAAGTCACAAGTGAAGGATTTAATTACTGAAATGACAGTTTTATGCAGAGAGGTCAATTGCATAGTGAGTAATGTTGGTGGTGTAATACTGGTGATGGTGGTAGAGGTACAGGGTGTAAGTGGGTGTAAGTGTGTGTGTGGGTGTGGTGTTTGTATTTAATTATTTCATGCATAAAGTCCTGTTGAGATCATTAGGGTGGAGGTGAAGGGGTCATGGAAGTCTAAGAGAGAGAGTTGCAGAGAGAGAGAGAGAGAGAGAGAGAGAGAGTGAAGCAGAGACAGACAGACATTTAAAGAAAGTTAGAGAGAGTTAAAGAGAGAGAAAGAGAGCTACCTATAGTATTCGTGTTGACACAAATGACACTGTTGCTTCCTCTGTCGGTTACCATAGTACACTGTGTCCTGGTGTTGTGTTCACTCCTGCTGTGTCACACCTCCAGTACAGCCTCCCCTTCCCCCTCTCTCTATTTCTTCTACACATCCTATTTCTCTTACTCTCCTCCTTACCTCCTGTACTTCCTCCTCCTCCTCCTCTTCTTCTTTCTCCCCTTCTTATTCTCCTCCTCTTCGTCTTCCTCCTCTTCTTATTCCTCCTCCTCCTCCTCTCTCATCTTCTCCCCTTCCACCTCCTCCGGCTGACCACTCCACATACCCTTGATTGATAGCTTCCAGTACGTACCTCACCTACTACCTCTCACTTCCTCCTACTCCCCCTCACTCCCTCTACTGCCTTCTATTTCCCTCCCACTCCCTTCTACTACTTCCTATTCTATCCCATTCCCTTCTACACTCTCCCCCATTCCAGCTCCTTCCTCCGTACTGAATAATTCCCTGAGATGTTGCTTAGTATTTACGAAGGTACTGACGTTCGATGCCTTTAACAGACAAACAACCATCTCCTCCTCCTCTTCTGCCTTCTTCTTCCTCCTCTTTCTCCTCCTCTACTTCCTTCCTTGTCCTTTTCCAACAAATCCATATCCCTCCTTCACTCTCCTTCACCATCTACTCCATTTCCCTCCCCCCTCAGTACCACCCCTCCCCCCTCTACCTATCCCATTTACCAATTTCTCCCATCTCCCCCTACTCTATATCCCCCTCCCTCCCTTCTCTACGGACCTGTCTCTCTCTTTTGTTCTTTCTCACTTTATTTCCTCCCATCCCACCCTTCCCCACCCCCATCAATTTCCCCCACCCTATCACCCTCCCCCACCCCCCATCACCCTCCCCCACCCCTATCACCCTCCCCCCTCACTGAAAAATGGGTGAAATGATGGAAGTGATATACGGTTAGTCAAAGTCCGCGGGTTACTTAGCTTGACAGAGAGAGAGAGAGAGAGAGAGAGAGAGAGAGAGAGAGAGAGAGAGATTTTATTTAACATTAGATGTGTGTATATAGTCATGTCACGTCCTGAACACAGAGAAAGGAGAGGAAATAATTAGTCTCTCTCTCTTTATCCCGCTGTTTGTCTGTGTCTGTCTGTCTGTCTGTCTGTGTGTTTATATGTATATTTTATTATTTTTAATCTGTCTATTTATCTATTTCATTTGTTTATTGTTGTTTTTTTATTCAGGGTAGGTTAGGTTAGGTTACGGGTCCGCCATTTTATCTATTTTTAACCTACAGTATTTATACCTCGTCTGAGTATAAAAAAAATACTAATACCCTTCCCTAAATACTTATAAAATTTACGACCAGGTCACCCCGAGTCGACCCAGCTGAGGATGCGTACCTCATATCAGTCGGGAATCATGATAGGATCGAGTACTGTATCTGAGAGCTTCCTTATCTATCTACCCAGTCTTAGTGTACTATATCCTGTTGAGGTGGGGCATCCAATTCCACTTCTAGACTTCGTAAACACAATTTCAGGTAGATTAGCGGGCTGGATCAACAAGAGAGACTCCTTGTGTCTTTGATGATGGTCTGTTCACCTTAATACCCCAATTGCTTCTCTCTCATATACTGTTACCTCACCTCACCTCACCTCACTTCACCTCACCTCACCTCACCTCACCTCACCTCACCTCACTTCACCTCACCTCACTTCAACCTCACCCCACTTAACTCACCTCACACCTCACACCCCTCACCCCACCTCACCTCACCTCACCCCACCTCCACCCCACTTCACTCTCACTTCACCTCACCTCACCTCACCTCACCTCACCTCACCTCACTTCACCTCACCTCACTTCACCTCACCTCACCTCACCTCACCTCACCTCACTTCACCTCACCTCACCTCACCTCACCTCACCTCACCTCACCTCACCTCACCACCACTGCTATATCTCCCTCACACAATCGTCTCACAACTAGAGCTCTCAGGGATGGTGATAGTGGTGATAATTGTATCCTTTGGACATACGTTTTAATAATGAGATGTTCATTAATTCGAGTCTGTACCCTGATCACCAAGCAGATAGGAAGGCACACACACACGCACACGCACACGCACACGCACACACACACACACACACACACACAGACAGATAGACAAATACACAGACAGACAAATAAGGAGAGAGAGAGAGAGAGAGAGAGCTAGCTTCACCAATTGCTAATTCAATAGTCATTTTCGGTTCATGAAATTCACTTCCCGTAATATTAGAGTCAGAGAACAGTGGCATATATTAAGCGTTGTTCAGTACGCTCACACCACCTTGTATGTCATTTCAGTACAGGAAAAAAAATGTCTTATTCTGGACACAATTAATTTATATGGTGATGATGATGGTGATGATGATGATGATGATGATGATGATAAAACAGGTACTACTACTACTACTACTACTACTCTCTCTCTCTTTAACACCTCATTATCATAACACATAAACCTATGATTGGAGTTGGACCTTGATATAATATTTGACTTTAGTCCAAATTAACAGAAAAAAAAATCACCATCGAAAATTAGACTCCGCGAGTAATTAGGAATGAAAAACGAGATAACATTAATATTGGTGTCATTATAACAAGTAATTACCCCCAAAAATATAACTTTTTGACCCCAATTTCTAATATATAAAAAAAATAAAAAAAATTGTCAGAGGGAAAAATATTCTTATGGGAGTTATTGAGACACAAGTCACCATAAATTACTGTCATTAAATTGTCAAGGGGGAGCTGGCATGGTGGGGAGGGGGTGAGGGGAAGGGGAAGGGGAGAGAGTGAGGGGGAGGGGGAGAGAGTGAGGGGAAGGGGAGAGAATGAGGGTCAACGATGAGGGCAGGAGAGAGAATAACGATACAGGAAGAAAAGGGGAGGGAGGATAAAGGGTAAAAAGGGGAGGGAGGATAAGGGGTGAAAAGGGGAGATAGGATAAAGGGTAAAATGGTGAGTGATAGGATAGGCTGTGGTAGCCGAGTGAATATAGAGCTTCACCTGCACTTAAATTTACAGTTGGGGAAAATAAACACAGTCAAGTGCAATGCCGGCCATATTAACCTCCTTGTGTACTGAAGGCTTCGTGTTCAATGAGTTTTTTCAAGATAATTTAATTCCTAGAGCTTAGAGGATGTAGTAGGTGCATGTAGCAATATCTCTCTCTCTCTCTCTCTCTCTCTCTCTCTCTCTCTCTCACAAGATCTGAAGACGTGACAAGTATTATAATCGCTTTACGGCAACCAACAAATTTCTAAAACTAAGAACTTTACAAACACTGATTTCATGAAATAAGTGAAAGAGGCTTAGAGAGAGTAATTTGTATCACTTCACTGGGAGGCGACCACAAGATGCCAGATAACTTTATAAATGGTTGTTAATTATAGTTAGGAGTTTATGAGAGAGAGAGACAGACGGTAATCAGGCCGGGCGTAAAGTCTACGGATATCTCCCGCCATATTTCACTTACTCGCGCTGTTGATGGTATACTGTATATTAAGCTCTCCAAGTCGAGTTTTGTTATTATAAAGATACATTTCCTTCTCTACACATTGATACATATAATAAGATACATTACGTAATTATCCACTACTGATGTTGCTTTAATCACGTCTTAGTTATGTGAGTTAATATAGAATCTTCACCTTCTGTTTCTTTTGCTTATTGTTGTTTGTATAGTAACTTTTGTCATATTTTGCAAACACATCACACACACACAGCAGAGTTATTATTTGATACATTATGAACCTTTAGCTCTCTTCCTTACTGTTTATTATTATTATTATTATTATTATTATTATTATTATTATTATTATTATTATTTCTAAGCTGAAAAAATAGTACAAGAAAAAATAATGTTGAGAGTCACCACCAGAGGTCAGCACTTGAGGTCATCTTATATAACTAAAGGTCATGGCACTGGTGACACCGGGTCATTATTGATGTGCGTATGTTGGACGTCGTGGTAATTACATACGCATACACTTACACATAGTCATACTTACATACTTATAGATGCACACATGACGAAAACAAAAATGTTAAAGATGGTGTTATTGTATATTGTTGTTTATTTCATGTGTGTGTGTGTGTGTGTGTGTGTGTATACAGATTTGTGTGTTTACATGTTTACATATATCTGAGGACGCAAATGTATTAGAGGTGCTAGTGAGTTAGTGGCGCAGGTGTGTTAATGACGCAGGTGTGTTACAGGTGCAGGTGTTTTAATGACGCAGGTGCTTATGTATCAAATATATTTCCATTTGGTGTGGTACAGTGAACTCTGCCCAACACTCACACTACAACTAATCCTGACACTGGTGATAAACACGACGCTCAGTCCCTCCTCACGCTTCAATCTCCACCCTTCCCTTCCACCCCTTCCTCCCTATCCACCCTTCCCTCGGTTCCACCCTTTCCTCCTTCTCCACTCCTTCTTCCCTTTCCGCCCTTTCCCCCCTTTCCACCCTTCCCCCCCCCTTTCCACCCCTCTCCCCATGTCTCCCCTTGTGCATCGAGGCGTTTCCGTACGCTATGACACTAGCGTAATAATTATTACATTCCCCCTCCCTCCCTCTCCCTTGCATCCCCTATCACCGTCAGCCCTCCTCTCTCCCTGCGTGCACTAAGGCGTATATACTGTATGTATACGGACACTCATGCGTAAGGGATACACCCCTTCCATTTCTATCCTTACCTAAAACACCTAAACCCACTCTCTTCCTGTGAGGACTAAGGCGTATACGCTTTCTCTGAATTAAGTCTGAATTAAAACATCGTTCTTTCATTCCCTCCCTTCTCTTCACTCTCCCTCCACACTTCCTCTCCCTATTGTACATATCTTCCTCCCTCTCTCCCTCCTTCCTTCCTTGTGTGTCCCAGGCGTATACGCTCACAATAGCAGGCGTACATCCAGACCAACTGTTCCTCCCTCCCTCCCTCCCTCCCTCCCTCCTTTCCCTCCACCCCCCTTTCCTCCCCACCCACCTCCCTCCCACCCTCCTCCCTCCCACCTCCTCCACCACGACCGGCAATCACCCGCACACGAGGCCCCATCACCTACTGAATTGTGGCAGCAGTTCATGACACACCCGAAAATCCTATTAGGTCACCTTAATTTTCTCATGAAACCGCTATTCCAAGACAGTACCTAGAGCCAGAGTCAGGTCATGTTTAGAGCCAAGGGTCAGGTTAATGTTTACAGCCAGGGGTCAGGTTAATGTTAACAGCCAGGGGTCAGGTCAATGTTTAGAGCCAGGGGTCAGGTTAATGTTTACAGCCAGGGGTTCAGGTTAATGTTTAGAGCCAAGGGTCAGGTTAATGTTTACAGCCAGGGGTCAGGTTAATGTTAACAGCCAGGGGTCAGGTCAATGTTTAGAGCCAGGGGTCAGGTTAATGTTTACAGCCAGGGGTCAGGTTAATGTTTAGAGCCAGGGGTCAGGTCAATGTTTAGAGCCAGGGGTCAGGTTAATCTTTAGAAATAGGGTCAGGTTAATGTTTAGAATCAGGGTCAGGTTCATAGTTTAGAGGCAAGTCATGTCAGGTTCTAGAGTCAGGTCAGGTTCCTCCTTGAAGTAACACTTAAGTCAAGTCATAAAAAACGAGGAAGCTTCCACAGCACTATAAAAAAAATACATCCTCAAGAATTGACTATAAAATGAGAGTCAGGTCTTTCAACGTGACCAGCAAGAGTCAACACAATCAGTACAAAGTAAAAAAAAAAAAAACTCAGGTTCTTTAGGGCGAGTCTATTCACCCATTAGCAGTAACATTGAGTCAGTTCATGTCCTATCGTCTTGGATAGTTAAGTCAGGTAAATCATAATTCTGTGCTGTAAATTAAGATACGTATAATGAAGTCATGCACTCCACAACTAGTATTAAGAGAGTCAGTTCATTTGGTCAGTTCCGTACCAGAGGTTATCAGGTGAGGTGAGCGAATGAGTTAGGTTAGGTTAGATTAGGTTAGGTTAGGTTAAGTTGGATTAAGTTACCTTAGATTAGATTACGTCAGGTTAGATTACGTCAGGTTAGATTAGGTGAGGTAACATCTATCAGTAGCAGGGAAGTAGTGCCACTTTCCTTCACCACTAACAACAGGTGCCTGGGTCCAGCTGTGTCAGGTGTGAGTGAGACCACCACCTACACCAAACAGAAATCAATGAGTCCTCCCCCACAGGTATGCCAGGTACTTCCAACAGGTATGCCAAATGAGCTAGGTACTCCCCCACAGGTATGCCAGGTGATCCAGGTACTCCCCCACAGGTATGTCAAGTGAGCTAGGTACTCCCCCACAGGTATGACAGGTGAGTCACGTACTCCCCCGCAGGTATGACAGGTGAGCCAGGTACTCCCCCACAGGTATGACAGGTGAGCCAGGTACTCCCCCACAGGTATGACAGGTGAGCCAGGTACTCCCCCACAGGTATGCTAGGTGAGCCATGTACTCTTCCGCAGGTATGACAGGTGAGCCAGGTACTCCCCCGCAGGTATGACAGGTGAGCCAGGTCCCGGGTCAGGTTGGAGGTAGAGGTTGTCGTGTAAGTCAACCATTGATCCGCGGCCGCTGGTTCTTACCTTATTACTGTGTGTGTGTGTGTGTGTGTGTGTGTGTGTGTGTGTGTGTGTGTGTGTGTGTGTACGTGCGTGCGTGCGTGCGTGCGTGCGTGCGTGTGTGTGTGTGTGTGTGTGTGTGTGTGTGTGTTACTATATGGGTGCACGTATGCATATATGAGTGTATGTTAGATGAATATATTACGGATTTTAAAGATTTCAAAATTAAATACAAAATTATAGGAATCCATTATAGGAATCAACAAACTATAATCATCATAATAGTATTTACATTCATCAATATCAATCACCCCAAATTACAATATAATCCACAGGTATAATGCATATATCGCTCTATTAAATTATAGTACACCTACCTATGATCGCGTTCTTACTTCCGCACCGTAATTGGCCTTGCAAGCTGTATTAGATATTTATAATGGAAGTAAAGCAATAGCAGTCAACCCCCCGTGCTTATATAATGCAAAGTGCAGTAATAAGAGTGTCGTTAAGGCAAGGTCGAACTAACCCCTCCCCTCCCCTCCCCTCCCCTCCCCTGGCTGAGAATTTTACGTTCACCTGCTGTCTAGTGAGGAGCTCGACCCCAACTCCCCCTTTCCCCATCACCTTCCACCTCCCTTCAACTCTTCCCACCCCCGCCCCCTAACTCCTCCCACACCCTCTAACTACTCCCATTCCCTCCTCTAACTCCTCCCATTCCCCCCACCAACTCCTCCCATTCCCCCCACCAACTCCCTCCCACCCTCCGAGCACTGTTCTTAGCACGACCAGTATAGATTGTGGCATTATTTGCGGGCTCATGGTGATGATTTGGTGAGGTAATAGTGATTCGGAATGGTCTCGTGGGGGCGAAAGGGGTCAGTCAATGGCAGGTCACCAAGCGTTACTGAAATTCCGGTAAAAAGGAAAGCCTGATTTAAATTTAAGAGGTCACAGGTCACCAATGTATAAGGTTTGGTGATTTTACTGAGGTTCTTTAGTTGTGAGGTCACCAAGATTTGTTGTCTTGGTGTTATGTAGGAGTAAAGGTTGTGGTGATAAGTGTTATGGGAGGTGATTATGGAGTTACCAATGTGTAATGGTGAATTACTGGTGACTTAGCATGATCTAAAACACTTGCGGTTTAAGTAGAGAGTTGTGAAGTCACCAAACGCTGTTAGAATTTCGTGCAGATCCATTAATTAAAGACACTCTAACTTAACCCTCCCCAACTTAATTAAAAATATTCTATCCTAACCTAACCTAACCTAACCATCGACTCATCTGCCACCAACAACCAGACATTTGTATCTAAACTTTGGCCTCATACCTGAATGGCACTCAGAGCTTCCATTAACCTTTCGTTCCAATTTAGGTCACACAGCGTTAGGGGAGGAGGGGGCTGTCTCTCACCTGTACTAATGACACCTGACACTGTGAGCGATTTGCCAGGTAATGTTTGGCTATTTTTATTCCTCTTTTGAACTTACCTGTATAAACCGTATAGATAGGTATTCTGACTGTCTGTCTGTCTGTCTGTCGGTGTGTCTGTCTGTCTGTTTATGTCTTTCTCTGAGTGGGTAAGTGTCTGTCAGTCTTTCCGTCTTCCTGTCTCAATGGGTGAGTGTATATTTAAATATACCATTGACTATATACAATATATTCCTAAGTACTTCCTTGTGTTTGTATGTATGTATGTATGTGTGTATGTGTGTGTGTGTGTGTGTGTGTGTGTGTGTGTGTGTGTGTGTGTGTGTGTGTGTGTGTGTGTGTGTGTGTGTGTGTGTGTGTGTGTGTAGAGCGCCCACCAGCACTACACAGCCCTTGAGGTGTGTGAGAGAGGGTGGGTGGTGTGATCCCTCTCTTTCATGCTTCAGGGTAATATACCTTCGTCACGTAACCAATCAGTGGAGGCAGGTGATAAATGAGGCTCTTGTTGCCTGTGTGTGTGTGTGTGTGTGTGTGTGTGTGTGTGTGTTTCTCTCTGTCTGCTTCTCTATTCCTGAATGTCTCTCTCTCTCTCTCTCTCTCTCTCTCTTATCTCCCCCATGCATCTCTCTGCTAAAAGCCTTCCAGCACCTACGTTCACCAGGTCTTCCCCTCAGGCTTTCATTGTTGTAAAACGACTTCAGCTTATCCGGGTCTTTTTTGTGTGTGTGTGTCTGTGTTTTATCCTGTTACCGGTGTTAAGTTTTCAGGTCAGGTGCTCTTCTTTTGTGTCAGATTATCGTCTACTGTCGTAATACAAGAATATTTATATCTATATATATGTATGTTTATATATACGTTAATAAAAATAAAATGTGTACCTTTTAGAATATAATTAATGGCAGGGAAACAATATATAATAAACTAGAAGATGGAAACAATGGCATGAAATCTATATAAGAGATGAGTAAGAGAAGCACTAGGATATAAGAGCTATAAAACTGAGGTATAAACGAGAGGGGATATAAGGTGTGTGATATAAGAGTGTTATAAAAAGATTGAAAATATGACAGTTTTTTACGAGGCGATATTAGAAAGGTTATATACTGTCGATATAGACATTGGCGTATAAGAAGCTAAGAATGATAAGATATCTAGAGTGATAGAGTAAGATAAGATTCATATATCCAGTTTTATGTTATCTTGGTAGAGTTAGATTCTTTCGTTATCTCTCTGTTGGTTTCAGTTTGTTTGGATCCTTGTTAGGTCATGTTGGACGTCACTCGCTGCTGTGGGATTCAACACTGTACACTCGAGCTTAATTGCCCCTTAACGGGTAGCCTTGCCTGTTGCCCGCGCACACACACACACACACACCCACACACACACACACACACACACACTTGAAATATCTGATCATATCTGAGCTATTGTGTTTTACAACTTGTTTGATGACTGAAGACGGATTCTTTAGGCTTCACGTCTCGATAAGGGCAATAGGCTTTAGACACTAAGCATCCGGTACTCTAAGCGGATATGTGATAAAGTAGAGTATTCGACCACCTCCATTTCCCCCACCTGTAATGTCAGGTCCCTATCCACAGCTGGGTCGACTGGGGCTGCTCCATGTGAGACCAACAGATAATACAAGAGGCGAGTGCTGCATGCCCCTCAACCTCCAACTGTCCATTATAATCTAAAAGTTGTATTCGTGAAAACTGACTCATGAGACGAGAGTAAGGGAGCCACCGTCCACCTCACCAAGTGTACACATAAATACTAACACAACCCAAGTATAAGGTACAGGACATCAATATAGGCACAAGAACTACATGGTGGAGGAGGGTAACTATTGGCATAAAAGCGAGCGCCATTATATTTTTGTACTGTAATGGAAAAATTGTCAATTTGGTAACTGGTTGAGCTTAACTCCTGTGTTTATTTCATATATATCGTCCAAGTGCAATTATACCATTTTTACGAGCGGCATAAAAGTGATATATAATGCTTTTCGTTTTCCTTGTACCTCTGCTTAACTGTTCTCCTGGAGTCTTATCATTTTTTGTCATATATTCGCAGAAGGAAAATTTTTCGTTCTGGTTTAATCAACTCAACGTCTGGCCATACTGACTTGACTTATGTATGTGTATTCTCTCCTTGCGTGAGGGATGATCTGGCCAAGTTCATGGTCACTCAAGACTTTTTCTAAAGCAAATTAGATTTTTTTATATATTATATGTTTGTAAATAGATTAATGGATATACTTATGCCATTAATTTTTTGTTTTGTGTTTTATCGCATTGTTGGTAACGAAGGAAGTCGGGGTCTCTCTTGCTGGTAGTAACGAAAGAGATTCATCAACGAGAAGTTAGTTCTCTCCGAGTGGTGTTAACGAAATGGTCAGGTCCCTCAGAAAGAAAAGGAAGTAACTGACTCTCTCTCCTGCCTCTGGTAACGCTGACAGTAACGAAGGAGTCAGATCTATCAACGAATGGTCAGTTCCTCTACACTGTCAACGCTAAAGAGGTGCCAAGGTCCACCAGTGAGCCGTGAGTCGGGTCCTCCCTAAAGGGTCTAGTGGGAGAGTCAGGTCCTCCTTTAAGGGCCTGGTGGGAGAGTCAGGTCCTCCCCTGTGGGCCTGGTGGGAGAGTCAGGTCCTCCCCTAAGGGCCTGGTGGGAGAGTCAGGTCCTCCCCTGAAGACCTGGTGGGAGAGTCAGGTCCTCCCTTAAGGGCCTGGTGGGATAGTCAGGTCGTAGCAGGAAGTACAGTGATGCAGAAGGACCTTCAGTGTGTGTGTGTGTGTGTGTGTGTGTGTGTGTCGTGTCAGTCAGCCATTGATCCACAGCCGCTGGCTCTTTAACTTATTATTACCAGTGAGTCTCATAGGGCAAAAGCCTTCGTGTGTGTGTGGGGGTGGGGGGGGGGGTGTTGTGGGCGTATGGGTGGGTGGATCATATACCTTGATTCATTTAGATAAACCTCTAAAATAAAAAAAAACTGGCACATACAGGCATACACAAGTAAGCACAATATACTTCCCCTCTGTACTTATACTTTGAAGTACCATAATTATACGATACTGGGATATTTAACCAAAACAGTTAACAAAAATAACTTAAATTCCAATAATATCAACATCGATCTTTGAGAGTTGCCAGGAGTTTTATTTTCTACTTTAATTCGTGTCTCGTCTCGTTGCAGTACACAGGGAGGATGTAGGTAAACTATAATTAATTAATCGATTGTTTTCTCACCTTTGACATTCGTGTAATCAATAAAGTAATAGAGATAATGTACGTAAGTCACCTCACTCCATAATCCTTCGTGTTTTGATCGGTTACAACACAGATGACATATATAGAATCTAGAGTTTTCTTACTATTCTTGATGGATGGATAAAAAGGTAACCAAAATACGAATGCTTCTATCTTTGCTAAGTTTGATCTTGAAGTGTAAAAAAAAAAAAAGAGGGAAATGCAAGTCAATTTTTTGTTTTGTCATGTTTGAACTTTGACCTCTTAAAATCTAAATGAGGTTACGATTAATAATATAAATAATAAAATAAGACAAAATGGATAAAAATAAAATATTAACCTAACCATATTAATCAAGGTACATATTTTCTCAATAGATTAAAAAAAATGACTAATATATTAGGAAAAAATAGAATAACAAAAGCAATATCTGTTCACCTAATAATAGAAATATCTAATTAATGTGAAGCTGACTTACTTTATAAATTTATTGAACTGTTTATAATATATCAAGTTGAAATAAAATCATTCTTGCATCTCTGGTTAAAATAAAATATCTCCTGTATATAAATCTATCTTTTTCGTTGTGTTTTCTACTGCATCTTCACATAGCCTCCTGGTTCTTGTCTGGCGTAATTATCTTCATCATTATAAAAAGCTTGTAATTAGTGAGGGTGGGAGGGGAGCCATCTACCAACCACACACATACCTGCCCACCACACACATACACCTGCCCACCACACACATACACCTGCCCACCACACACACACACCTGCCCACCACACACATACACCTGCCCACCACACACATACACCTGCCCACCACACACATACACCTGCCCACCACACACATACACCTGCCCACCACACACATACACACACCTCAGCTTATAATATTCATAGTTATTATTCTTCAGAGTTTTCCTACCTAATTTCTCATACCCCGAGAGTGA
>NW_024727888.1:0-5000 GCF_018991925.1 Homarus americanus | reverse complement strand
GTGTAAAGATTTAGGCCGTGGCTGAGAGGGAACAAGTTCTCAGAGGTGTGATACAAATTTCCTGAATGGAGGTCAAATTATCCAAGTAAGGTCAAGTTCAGGGGTCATGGGTGAACTTGTGTGTAACGGGTATTTAAATGGTTCAAGTTTTCTGTAATGTGTGTTAAATGATGCGATTGGGAGGGGTGGAAGGAGAGGAGGGCGAAGTGGTGAAAAAGAGGGAGTGAGAGATGGAGGGAAGAAGGGAGGAAGGAAGGAAGGAAAGGAGGGAGTGGAGGAAGGAAGGAAGGAGTAGGAGTGGTGAAAAATAGGGAGTGAGAGATGGAGGGAAGGATGGAAGGAAGAAAGAAAAGAGGAAGGGAAGGGAGGAAGGGGAAGGGATATAACTCCGAGTGTCATCTGTCTGCTCGGCCCCTTAGTGGTGAGTGAAGGGATTATTATTATTATTATCGTTTCAACATGTTAGCGCGCTCCTGTGTGTGTGTGTGTGTGTGTGTGTGTGATTATATTCAAACAAAATTATTGATTTGGAAGATAATTGAGAGAGAGAGAGAGAGAGAGCCAATACCGAGAGCCTCAGTGTTTGTTGTGTGTCGACTAGGGTATTGGCTACTCCCCGTCCTATTGGCTACTCCCACTCCTATTGGCTACGACTCATCCTATTGGCTACGACTCATCCTATTGGCTACGACTCAACCTATTGGCTAAGGTTTCATCAATGTCTACCATTTGAGAGAGATTCTGTCAAAAGTTAGGCTATTAATTGTTTTTATACTATAGATTATGGCGCTATGCTATTAGAGAATCCATTAGTTCCTTTAGACTTTTAACTCAGGAAATTAATATTGTTGTTCTTTTGTAGTACATTAACCATCTTTTGTTGCCATATTACACATTTACCTTAACTTTTGGTCGATATTAACTTTAACCTTTAAGTTTAATACACCTTAAGTCTGGTTAATACGTCACTAATTACACTGTAACTTCAGGTGTTCATAAACTATCTCTGTACTTCGGCTGGCTCCACACACACACACACACACACACACACACACACACACACACACGATCATTACAACTTCACTACGGTTTTTCCACCACCCTCACCTCCTTCCCTTCTTCAGGTTGGCACACAGGAAACCTCGGGGCATTACATCAAGGCTTAATAAGAGTGTGTCATCATATATCCCGAGCGTGTGTCGTGCCAGTCTCACCCCTGTGTAGTAACTCGTATATATACAAGTCACTGCTGTTATTATTTTTCAGGCTCATGTTTACTTCCTTCATCACGTGTTGTTGGTATACTGTGTGTGTGTGTGTGTGTGTGTGTGTGTGTGTGTGGGGTAGCCAGGATAATAATAGTACTGTGTTTGGTACAGAATAAACTCACTAACTTATGCTTCTACCCAGGGATGATCTTTGCTACCGTGTGTGTGTGTGTGTGTGTGTGTGTGTGTGTGTGTGTCATTAATACTATACTAAGCTGTCTATTGCTAGTTTTTGGCTACACTCTGGCGGAGCTAAAAAAAAACAAAACCAGCACAATAGCTGAGCTCTGACTGTTATTGTCACTCACTCATGCGTTTTGTCGTGGACTATTGTATTGCGTTGTGTTGCGTTGTGTTGCGTTGCGTTGTGTTGCGTTGCGTTGTGTTGCGTTGCGTTGCGTTGCGTTGCTTTGCGTTGTACAGCATTATTTTGTTATCTACACTGGATAATATCTTCTATGCTGTGTTACGTTGTCCTCTACACTGTTACGTTGTCCTCTACACTGTTACGTTGTCCTCTACACTGTTACGCTGTCCTCTACACTGTTACGCTGTCCTCTACACTGTTACGTTGTCCTCTACACTGTTACGTTGTCCTCTACACTGTTACGTTGTCCTCTACACTGTTACGCTGCCCTCTACACTGTTACGTTGTCCTCTACACTGTTACGTTGTCCTCTACACTGTTACGTTGTCCCCTACACTGTGTTACTTTGTCCTCTACACTGTTACGTTGTCCTCTACACTGTTACGTTGTCCTCTACACTGTTATGTTGTCCTCTACACTGTTACATTGTCCCCTACACTGTTACGTTGTCCTCTACACTGTTACGTTGTCCTCTACACTGTTACGTTGTCCTCTACACTGTTACGTTGTCCTCTACACTGTTACGTTGTCCTCCTACACTGTTACGTTGTCTCTACACTGTTACGTTGTCCTCTACACTGTTATTGTCCTCTACACTGTTACATGTCCTCCTACACTGTTACGTTGTCCTCTACACTGTTACATTGTCCTCTACACTGTTACGTTGTCCTCTACACTGTTACGCTGTCCTCTACACTGTTACGCTGTCCTCTACACTACGCTGTCCTCTACACTGTTACGCTGTCCCCTACACTGTGTTACTTTGTCCTCTACACTGTTACGTTGTCCCCTACACTGTTACGTTGTCCTCTACCTGTTACATTGTCTCGCCTGCCTGATTACGTTGTCCTCTACACTGTTACATTGTCCCTACACTGTGTTACTTTGTCCCCTACACTGTGTTACTTTGTCCTCTACACTGTACGTTGTCCTCCTACACTGTTACGTTGTCCCTGTGTTACTTTGTCCCCTACACTGTGTTACTTTGTCCTCTACACTGTTACGTTGTCCCCTACACTGTGTTACTTTGTCCCTACTGTGTTACTTTGTCCCTCTACACTGTTACGTTGTCTCTACACTGTTATGTTGTCCCTACACTGTTACATTGTCCCTACACTGTGCATTGTCCTCTACACTGTGTTACTTTGTCCCTGTGTTACTTTGTCCTCTACACTGTTACATTTGTCACTACACTGTGTTTACTTTGTCCTCTACACTGTTACGTTGTCCTCTACACTGTTACGTTGTCCTCTACACTGTTACGTTGTCCTCTACACTGTTACATTGTCCTCTACACTGTTACGTTGTCCTCTACACTGTTACATTTGTCCTCTGCACTGTTATGTTGTCCTCTACACTGTTACATTGTCCTCTACACTGTTACGTTGTCCCCTACACTGTTACATGTCCCTACACTGTTACGCTGTCCTACACTGTTACGTTGTCCTCTACACTGTTACGTTGTCCCCTACACTGTGTTACTTTGTCCTCTACACTGTTACGTTGTCCTCTACACTGTTACGTTGTCCTCTACACTGTTATGTTGTCCCCTACACTGTTACATTGTCCCCTACACTGTTACGTTGTCCTCTACACTGTTACGTTGTCCTCTACACTGTTACGTTGTCCTCTACACTGTTACGTTGTCCTCTACACTGTTACGTTGTCCTCTACACTGTTACGTTGTCCTCTACACTGTTATGGTGTCCTCTACACTGTTACGTTGTCCTCTACACTGTTATGGTGTCCTCTACACTGTTATGGTGTCAACTACTAATACATCATAACATTGTCTTCAAGTCCTCCTGGTATTGTCTTCATCATTGTCTCACAGTTCTTAAGGTCTTGTCTCGTGTTATCTTACCAGTCCTGTTATCTCCTGGAGCGTGTTATCTTTCTTCTCTTTCTCTCTTTTAGAAATATATAGCTTTTCCCAATTGCCTTCGGTTATCTCCTGTTTCTGTCTGTGTTTCTTCCTCTCTCTCTCTCTCTCTCTCACTTTGTCACTGTCTATTATTTTCTTCGTATATCTTTATCTTTACTTCCTATCTCTGTCTTTCACCTTTGTCTGTTTGTTTACTCTTTCTCTTTGTAATGTTTTCGGTTCTGCCTCGTTCTCTCTCTCTCTCTCTCTCTCTCTCTCTCTCTCTCTCTCTCTCTCTCTCTCTCTTTCTCTCTGTTATTATCCCTCTTCTAATGTCAAACTGTCCCTCTTTATCTGCCTGTCTGTTTTTCGTCCGTCTGTCTGTCTGTCCATAGTTATTTTCTCCACAGCTGCTAGTTATCGTGTAATTGTCCTCTCTCACTCTCTCTCTCTCTCTCTCTCTCTTTTCTCATTTTTGTGCGTCTCTTAGTTTGTTTCCATTTTACTTCACTGTTACTCATGTATACCATACGCGCGTGTGTGTGTGTGTGGGGGGGGGGGTCTGTATGTATGCATCTGTGTGTGTGCGTGCGTTAAATTATACTACTTCCATGACGTTTACTTTAAAGAAAAATAATAATAAAATTAGTAGTTAATTTTATACAGCGTTGACCTCCTGCGGTAAAGGTCACTGGTTCACTACTGAGGCACCCCGAGTCCACCCAGTTGTGAATGGGTACCTAATGGGGTAGTGATGATAGTAGGATATATTACCGGCCACACTACCTCCTTCTGTACCGAGGTTTAGTATCCAGTATACTGTATCTGCGCTGCCCTAAACTGGTCACGTGGCTTATGGGACCCACTTTAACTGTATATAAAAGGAGGTGTACTGTGATGGCTCGTGTTCTGGAGGGATATTTGGTCTTTCACTTCGCACACAACACGAAGGGACGTGTAGTAATATTTACACTGGGAAACAAATACAACAGTCCTGTTGCCTGTGTTGGTGCCTCACTTGGATAAAGATTCAGGCGGTCACCCAAGAATTATAGTGGTTAGAAGGTCATAGGCAACTCCAACGAGGTCAGAGGTAATGTGTTTGAACTGTGGTTAGGATTGTTTGCCTCACGGGTCTTCTCGTGCGGGGGTTGGGAGGATTTTTTTTTAAGGGATTCTTATAGGATATGAATTAGGATTTTGAGGCGGTTTTAGAATGAAGGTGAAGTAATACAGGTGGTTCATTATCACTGAAAACTTTGAACCAGAAATCACGATCCCTGTAAAATCAAAACATCTGCTTCGCCTTGCTTGAAAATAAATGTCCTTTTACTCAGAGGAAAAAAAACAACTTCAGTTACATGACATATTGGATGTCTGACTGGTATTGCTTCGAATGGGTTTTAAAATATCCGCTAAATTACCTCTGCTCCTTGTAAGCTTCGAGTCAGCTTCGTGTGGTTCATTGAGGGCATGAGTGAGTAGGATCTCTCTTTTCAGC
>NW_024727887.1:0-9474 GCF_018991925.1 Homarus americanus | reverse complement strand
CCTGTTATTTTTCTGTTTTTGTTTTCTTCTCTCCGTTACTCCTTATTTGCTTCCCTTGTTTACTGTTTTTCTGGTACTATTTGGGGAAGGATTTACCCCAACAACACCAAAGGACACAGACAGACAGACAGACAGATGATCACCCCATTACACTGTACTCGTATCGTGGACACAAGACACCGCGAGTCATCACCATTAAAGCAGCTCTCAGGTATAAGTATTACAATCATTCTTATTCCTATCTTTAAATACGTCTGTTAACCACAACATCCCCAGATAAGTGTTATGCCTTTATCTTAGGCTGGTATGTGAGATGGTTTATATAATCACATCAATCATGGTAACTTTCCTATGAGCATTGAGTAGTCTCTCTCTCACTTAATACTGTGTTCAACGAGGCTCATAGCGTTAATTACGGTGATATTCCAGTTATTGTGCGATAGTTTATTTTCTTAATAAATAGGCAAAAGACTTTGAAAACATAACTTATAAACAGTTATGAATGTTACTACGAGTTGACCTCTAATACGACTCTTGATCAGTGATTACAGGTAAACGGAAGCTATAACAGTGGTAAGGTAAGGTAAGGTAAGGTAAGGTAAGGTAAGGTAAGGCTGATTCTTAAAATATGTGGGGTGATGTTCACACTACTTTCACTTATTACACAGCTTTGTCACTATTCCTATATTTCATTATCACAACAACATTTTGTCACTAGTGAGAGAGAGATCCGGTGGGCTGGTTAGGGTGAGAGGTCCGGTGGGCTGGTTAGGGTGAGAGGTCCGGTGGGCTGGTTAGGTTAGTGAGAGGTCCGGTGGGCTGGTTAGGTTAGTGAGAGATCCGGTGGCTAAGAAGTTAAGAGAGATCTGGTGGCTGGTGAAGCAGGGAGAGGTCTGGGCTGGTTAGTTAAGAGAGATCTGTGGGCTGGTTAGGCAGAGTCTGTGGGCTGGTGAGAGGTCTGGGTGGGTGGGGAGAGGTCTGGGCTAGCAGGTTAGTGGGAGAGGCCTGGGTTGGCAGTAGAGGCCTGGTGGGTTGTTAGCAGGTGAGAGGTCTGTGGCTGGTTAGGTTAGTGAGAGGTCCGGTGGGCTGGTTAGGTTAGTGAGAGGTCCGGTGGGCTGGTTAGGTTAGTGAGAGGTCCGGTGGGCTGGTTAGGTTAGTGCGAGGTCCGGTGGGCTGGAGAATGTGGTCACGGTCTCCTCCTCGACCAACTGAATTACGGATTACAGTTCCTGCGGTGAGGTGAGCTGCAGCTCGTCCTTCACCTTGTGGGGCTCCGGCACACAGTACAACTCCTAAGTGTCTAACTCAAGAGTTTCTACGGTGCAGTAGGCGCCGAGGAAGGCCGAGCAGTAGCATGGCACCACCACCCCGTTACCATCTTCACCTTCTTGTCTCTTACAACACTATTGAAAATTCCAACCTAAGTACATGGGGGTATTTTTTTACATTTAGCCCCGAATTCTAATTCAATGTCTCGGTGATCTTGAAAACAATTTACTATATTTAACAAAAATGGAAAAGACCTCATATCCAGTGTCTGTCACCTACAGTCGGTGTCCTCGGGAGTTGTTGGTTTCGGGATACCTTTACGATGTAGATGAACAGAACCAAACAAAGCGTCGCCTGAAAGCCACCTTCTGCCTCGACAGTGGTTCCAATGTATCAGTTATACCGTTAGATTTTGTCATCTCTGCTGGACTTCAGGACTATATAGTGGACCGTGAAAAGTTTTCGGTCGATACCGGTAGTGGGTCAACGAAAAATGGAGTTTATGGTCGGCTTGAAATGAAGGTACAGCTCGGTGCATATAAACTCCGGCCTTCTTTGATTGTGGCGAGGAAAGGCGCGCCATTTGTGTTGGGCATGGACGTGTTAAGTCAGTCCGTCTTGGACCTGTCTACCAAAAACCCCACTCTTACCCTACTGGCACCCTCCAAACACCTTCTCAAGCCCATAACCCCTTTAGCAGCCACATGTAAAATCCGAAACCAGACTGTTTCATGCCTGCTGGACACAGGCTGTACCTACTGTTACATAACACCCGAATACGCGCAACAGCTGCACCTCTACTACCGACCATCAGAGTGTGTCCGCGAGTGCAACACGGTAATGGGGCAGGATAAGGTGCTCGGATACGTGTCCCCTGTCCCCATCACCTACATGGGTAAAACTAACTGGGCACCTTTTTACGTCGCTAATGATAACAACTATGGTGTAATTCTTGGCATCAACTTCCTCACGAATGCTCGACTCACATTCAACTTCACCGAGCTCTGTGCCTGAGTCCCAATCCTCTCATCAGAGTGAAATACAGCCATTTCATTGAATTACGCCCATAATGCCTTATTTAAGTCTTTTGTTTGTAATTAAAAAAGAACGAAAAAATTAGTTTCCTGCAATTAGTACGACTGTATGGAGGAAAGACTTTTTCTTTTCTTTTTTTACAATATATACCTATTCCTGGCTCAATACGCCTGGCGCATGAAAAATCGAAAACAAATATGAGAAGAAGTACTTTGTTTCTCAGCAGTTAGAGACATCACATCTAAACATAAAACAAATGCTTCTCGAAAAGATTGTGGAAAGAAGACATGCCTTCTCTCAACACACACAGCAGCTTCCAGTCGACAAGCTTGGTTTTTAATGGACTTCTGCAGGCGTTCATCGATGCTGGTATTCCTTTATGGAAAGTGGAAAATAAACTCTCTGAAGAGATTTCTAGAGAAATACACCAAGGAAAGTGTACCAAGTGAAGCTACATAAAGAAAGAGTTATGTAAACCCTACCTTTGATAATATCATGCAGAAAATAATACGCCACCCAAGGTACTGCTGAAGGTGGGCTAAAGACTACAACACAACACAACACAACACAGCACGGTTTTAATATTTTACAAACAACAATAACAAGTTAATCTCGTCTCAGTTAAGAATAATAGCTTTTAAACTTTCCAACATTCAGTGACGTCATCGGAAGAATTCGTGAGATCAACATTATATTTGGATTTACTTTGAGGAAAAAACATAAGATAATTTGAAATACAAAGCTAAAAAAAATATTAAAATAATCTACACATCCACCATGACGGCCGGACAAGTAACCCCCCCCCCCCGGCGGTCATATAACTGGTGAATCTAAATGGATACAATTTACAGCTACACATATGAGGATGTTCAGAGTAAAGAAACATTACAAAGTTTGAGACATAACAGCACTTACCTGTCACCCACATACCAGGCCAAGCGACTAATAATACACAGCCCTTCTCTCCAACACACCGTCAGTGAGAGCTCTTGAACACATACTCAACCTACCTATTGAAAATTACATCACATAGACCATCTACACTGATGGCTCTCTAAAGACGTGTGTGAGAAGGCAGAAAGGGCTCTCAGTGTGACTCAACCTAATGACAATATAGAAGGAGCATACAAGACTAAGACAATACCGTCAATTCTACCATCACTGATTTTATCTTCGTCGCATTTTCTAAAACTTGACGCCCAGGCTTGTTTTTCGTCACCTAGTTAGAACCCCAAACTTAAATTAGAAGACAGTAGACAATTGGAAACAGGAACTAGTCAATCCACTGTTTACCATGGTGAGATGTATCAAGTGAAACATGTATATGGGGCAAGTATCAAGATCACAAGATGTTGTAATCGCTAGACTAAGGTTAGGATATAAGTACCTCTGGCAGTATGTCCCTCAGGCAGATGTGAACAAGACTTAATGTTAGGTGTGTGGCCAGACATATGGCCACACACTCTAGCACTACGTCCTCGACTGTGTGAAGATAGAACCTTTTTGTGACAGACACTGTAATGTGCTTGAATGCCTTTCATGAAGATGTGAATAACAATATATATAAAGTATGCCTCACAATGCAGTATGCCCCCTCACACGGGTATGGAGTCAACTTCTTTGTCCACAAGTAAACAAACAATATACTGGAAATACCTCGTAGCATTTAATGGCATAATAATCCTGACCACGGGGGACTGTTATACACACCATTAAGTGACCTCTATTCTGTAAACTTTTTTGTGCTGCCGCCCACAGGAGGAGTATAGGGTGCACAACAAACTAGCCGCTGTCTGTAACAAAATGCATTCAATTCAGACCGGTGGTGGTTGCTAACACGTCCATGAGCCTATGGAGTACCATCGTCGTGTGTGTGTGTGTGTGTCAGTTTATAGTGATGTAAGAACCTCTTCCTCACCAAAACATTCTTTTAGCTCCCCGTAACTCCTCTCCTCCTCCTCCCTCATCATAGCTCTCCCTCTCCCTCCTCTTCCTCCCTCTCCAAAACTCTCTTCTCCTTTTCCCTCCCCTATAATTCATCTCCTCCTCCTCCCTCAAAACCACATCCTTCAAGAAGTATAAAGATGTTTACACCAAATCCTCTCTCTCTCTCTCTCTCTCTCTCTCTCTCTCTCTCTGGCAAGGATGTAGTTCGTCACCTTTTCACTTGTTTAATCAATCTTGCGTCACTTCTCACATGTCGAGCGTAATTAAGTCAAGAGGAAATCTGCCATTTTTTCCCCAGGTGTTGTGTCTGCCACTCTATATACTCGTAGGTCTGTGTCTGCCACTCTCAGTACGTCTCAGAGTGCCACAAGCCTTCCTTCTCTATCAATGCCATTATTGATGCCAAAGACGTTCTCACTTTTAGCTTTGGTCATTCTAATATGTCTTTGATCATTCTCCCTTTAATTATTTTGTCATTCTGACTCGTATATCTTTAACACTAGCTTATTTTTCATCATTCTAACCCCTAATCATTCGCCATTCTAACTTCACTTTTGGTCAATTTATTCTTGACTTGTGATCATTCTAGTACCAGACAGCTACCAAACAGGGAGGTACTACCGCTTGGGAAGATATTGGAAGCATAATGTGTTATGTAATGGTAGACTCTGCTGTCATATGTGACCAAGTCCCAGGTTGCTCATCTGACTTTCTACCTCATTTACACACAATTGCAGGGTTTCAAGTGTTTCTCTTACTTGGACAACACAACATACATATATTGTTTCTCACTCTTGATCTTTTTTTTCATTTTTGTATTTCTTTATTATTATTATTATTATTATTATTATTATTATTATTATTATTATTATTATTATTATTATTATTATTATTATTATTATTATTATTATTATTATTATTATTATTATTATTATTACATTTACGCCCCCCAGGCCCCGATGTGGGTCAGTGACCTGTGCCCGGGTGGGTTAATCCCCGTAAAAAAACAAAAAACAAACATCATTCTACTCCTGACTTGTGATCATTCTAGCACCTCATCATTCTCCCCAACGCAATAAACACCAGTTCTCCAACTCAACAACCATTCTAACGTGGCAAGGTCGCCACTCTGGTCATCTACCACTACCGCATACCACGACCATCAATTCATCACATTCCGTCGGTGCCCCGGTGTTCTCCTGCCTTTTCAAGACGTTGCTGAGTGTGGAGTGAATGGACGCTTCCCTACCCTGAGTGTGCATCACCGTGTTCCAGAACCTTCCCCAGGGCCACTGCCGTAGGAAATATTTGTTCATTGTTTGATTCCATCAATTGCTGACTCCCCTTTATTGTTCGATTCTATCAATTGTTGACTCCATTTAATTGATTGAGTCCATTAATTGCTGACTCCCCTTTATTGTTCGATTCTATCAATTGTTGACTCCATTTAATTGTTTGAATCCAATTAATTGCTGACTCCCATTATTTGTTTGATTCCTTTAATTGTTGCTTCCATTAATTGTTTGACTCCCGTAATTATTTGATGATTGTTGAGTGGTGTCAGAGTTTTGTTATATTTTTATAGTAAAGAGATGCCAATCTCGAACGGTTGTTTGTTATTCCTCGGAAAACCATGGTCCTTGACTTTCCTTTATTAAGATCCTGATTAGCCTGGTAAGGGATTTCTATCCCTAAGTCCTAGGCCTTTACAAGTGGCGACCTTGCCAGGATTGTCTGACCTTTGGTTTCTGAGGTTTAACATTCGTTCCGGTGTTGTTGTAAGTCGCCGTGAGCGCGCCACCTTGCTGTCTGTGGCCCGGAAGCAAGTGTTGTTCAGTGGTTATCCCTTCCTTCTGTGTGCTAATTTTGTTGCTCTCCCTTGTACGTGGGAAAGTTAATTAGTGTTGGTTGGGGTGCACTGTGGATGCTGTCATAGCATATATGTTGTTGTTTCACCTGGTGCGGTTTCGTTACCCTGAGGTGATTCAGCTGGGCTGGGTGCGGAACGAGGTTCCCTCCAGTCGGATCAAATCATTTACTGGTCTGATTGAGCCACTAGGTGAGTTACCTTTGGCTATTTGCGGGGTAAGTTGTTTGTTTTCTTCCTTTGTTCTTGGCCTTTCGGATCATTATGTCTGCTTTTGAGGTGTGGAAAGATCAAGAGGTGGCCCTGGGTCTGACAGGTAATGACATTGGTCAGTATGTGGTCACCCAACAGAATGCCGAGAGAGAGGAACGTCAGAGAGCGAGAGAGGAACGTCAGAAAGAGAGAGAGGTGGAGGAACGCCAGAAAGAGAGAGAGGAACGCCAGAAAGAGAAAGAAAGAGAGTTCGAATTAGCTAAGTTGCAGGCAGAAAAGGACCTAGAACTGGCTAGGATTAATGCTTCAAGTAGACCAGCATCCTCTGGCCATATGCAAGACAATGTGGTAAAACCCAGCTTGCCTGTGTACCGTGAAGGAGAAGACATCGCCTCCTACCTTGTTAGGTTTGAGCGGGTAGCTGAGCTGCTTGGTGTAGCCCCAGATAGCTATGCTGTAAGGTTGGGTAGCCTACTGAGTGGTAAGCCGGTAGAAATTTACACGTCCCTGTCTGCCGACATCACCCGAGATTACCTCTTGTTGAAGCAAGCTCTCTTGCGAGGATTTTGCAAGACTTCTGACGGTTATCGTACTGATTTTCGCAGAACGAAGATTAGAGAGGGAGAAACGTACCAGCAGTTTTCGATTCACCTGGGTCGTTTATTTCAACAATGGCTGGAGACATCAGGGGTTGAAGAAACCTTTAAGTCTCTCTCTAACTTCATGATATTAGATCAGTTTTTGTCTTCTCTACCTCCAGACTTGAGAATTTTCATCAAAGAACACCAGCCAGCGACGCTTGGAGAAGCTGTGCATCTTGCCGACAACTGGGCGTCTGCTCGCAACGCCTACCCCAAGTCTTCCCCTCCTGTAGTGAAGATTGCGAAGCTCCATGAGTAAACCATCCCAGGAGAAACAGCAGCCAGAGAAGCGGGCACATTCGTTCTCGCTGTCCCAGGAATCCCCTCGCCTTCAAGACTGCTGACACTCAACCCAGCAACAAGGTCGGATTCTGTTTGGAGGACAGGAGCTGCCCCAGTTATTGTGTCGGTGGAACAATCAATGGGTCTAGGGCATCTACGTTCATCAGGGACACTGGTTGCTCGTGCATTATTGTCTCTGAAGAAGCCCTGCCTGACGCTGACATCTCCAGCTGCCCGAAGGTTAGTGTCGCCGATTATTTGGGTCGTGTTGACCAGTTCCCTGTTGTTAGGTGCTACCTGCGTTGCCCCTATTTCACTGGTTGGTCTAATGTGGTAAGAGCTCCCATTAAATGTGCAAGTGCCCTCATTGGTAATGTTCCCGGTGTTCGTGACCCTAACGACCCGGAAACGTTAAAACTCTCCTCGCCACCAGCACCAGTCTCCTCGCCACCAGCACCAGTCCCCACGCCACCTGTTGATGACGACTCGCCACCTGCCGAGGTCGCCTCGCCAACCTCTCACGCCGCCACGCCTGCCGCCAAGGTCCAAGCTGTAGGGCCACGGACGGCGAAGGTGAAACGACCGCATCCCCTGATTCTGCCGAATTTGTTGCCACTGACTGTGACGCCCAAGGAGTTCGCCAAGCTTCAAGACTCGTGTGCCACTCTGAAGCGGGTAAGGGAGAAGGTGACTTCCGGGGAGGAGGATCAGGTGAGAGATGGGTCGGTTTATAAGTTTGTTTCTATTAATGGGGTGTTACACAGGTCTTGTGTTTCATCCAAGCGACCAGCCAAAGTAGGTCGGTTTTTACTTGTTGTCCCTGCTGTTTGTCGTAGTAACATTCTCTCTGTAGCTCACAAGAGTCACTGTTCTCGTAGGAAAACTTATAGGAAGGTTGCTGATCAGTTTTACTGGCCAGGTATGGGAGCGGATATTAGAGCTTTTTGTAGGAGTTGTGATCAGTGCCCACGTATGTCCGCCAAGGGTAGAGTCCGTCCTGTTCCACTTGAACCCTTACCTGTCGTTGCAGAACCATCTTCTCGGGTAGCCATAGATTTTGTTAAAGCAATATAATTGCAGGACCCACATTGCTCGTGTCCTTGACGACGTCCCCAAGCTGGAGTTAGTCGAGGCACTACCCTGCAAGAGTTCCTGTGAAGTTCGGACGCCAGAGTCTGTTGATCTCGGTTGCCAGTTGCTGACAACACCTGACGAGATAGAAGAATCCTCTACGACAGGAAATAGGCCCAAACTTAAACTTGGACTGAAGTGGACCCCACGTGCAGTTCCTTGATACGGCCTTCGTTTTGGACATCAAGTTACCACCTATCCTTTTCTATGACCCTTCTTTATTGTGCAATGTGTATTTAAGCATTTGTTGTAAGATGATTATGCTTTGTGTACTAATCTTAAGTTTTAATCTACCTTACAGTATATTTTTGTTGGGGGAGCAGTGTAAGGGCGGAAACGATCCTCCGGCTAGTTACCGCTGCTAACTCGCTCGTTTGGTGGTGCAGACGACACTTGGGGTGGTTGGAAGGAGGTGAGAACGGCAGCGACTATCACCACCGCCGGCAGATTCAACCCAGCCGCCATACCGTCAGTATCTAGCTACCCTGCTGTCCCTCAAATTCTGGCTGTGATCTCATCATAGGTCCTGGACTCGTGGGCTGTGTTCCCAGACCTTCACCTATCAACTGCCAACTCTCTGGTCATCTACCACTACCGCATACCACGACCATCAATTCATCACATTCCGTCGGTGCCCCGGTGTTCTCCTGCCATTACAAGACGTCGCTGAGTGTGGAGTGAATGGACGCTTCCCTACCCTGAGTGTGCATCACCGTGTTCCAGAACCTTCCCCAGGGCCACTGCCGTAGGAAATATTTGTTCATTGATTGATTCCATTAATTGCTGACTCCCCTTTATTGTTCGATTCTATCAATTGTTGACTCCATTTAATTGATTGATTCCATTAATTGCTGACTCCCATTATTTGTTTGATTCCTTTAATTGTTGCTTCCATTAATTGTTTGACTCCCGTAATTATTTGATGATTGTTGAGTGGTGTCAGAGTTTTGTGTTATATTTTTATAGTAAAGAGATGCCAATCTCTAACGGTTGTTTGTTATTCCTCGGAAAACCATGGTCCTTGACTTTCCTTTATTAAGATCCTAATTAGCCTGGTAAGGGATTTCTATCCCTAAGTCCCAGGCCTTT
>NW_024727886.1:0-10237 GCF_018991925.1 Homarus americanus | reverse complement strand
GAGGGCCAGAGGATATGTGAGGGCTATAGGGTGTGTAAGGGCGATAGGGTGTCTAAGGGCCAGAGTGCATGTTAGGCCCACAGGGTGTGTGAGGGCCACAGGATATGTGTGGGCCACAGGTTGTGCCAAGTTTACAGGGTGATTGAGGGCCAGAGGGTGTGTGATTGTCACAGGGTGTGTGAAGGTCGCAGGGCGTGTGAAGGTCACAGGGTGTGTGAAGGCAACAAATTGTGTGAGGGGCCACAGGGTGTGTGAGGGTCACAGGGTGTGTGAAGGCAACAGATTGTGTGAGGGCCACAGGGTGTGTGAGGGTCACAACATGTGTCAGGGCCACAGGGTGTGTGAGTGCCATATTTGTGTAAGGGTTATAGGGTATGTGAGGACTACAGGGTGTGTGAGGGCTACAGATTGTGTGAGGACCACAGATTGTGTGAGGACCACAGATTGTGTGAGGGCCATGGAGTGTGAGAGGGCCACAGGATGTGTGAGGCCATATCATTTGTAAGGGCCAGAGGATGTGTGGGAGCCAGAGGGTGTGTGGGAACCAGAGGGTGTGTGGGGGCCAGAGGGTGTAACGGCCGGCCATTATTCGCCCGGATCAAGGTGTGTGGCGTTTACAAATAGGTCTCACCTGACCAGTACACTCAGGCTTAAGCCACAGTCACCTCCAGCTTATGTAAACCGACAATAACCACAGACGTCTTTTATTATATACAAACTTGTAAAGTACAATGTGTTCATGAATGCCTCACCAAGGACCTTCTCGTGTGTTCAAATACTGAAATTGAAATTGAAATATTTTATAGACAATAAAACTATTACATCAAAAGGATTATGCAGTATACTACTCCCACCCTCACCTATACCATCCCTTTCTGGGGCTTACAAAAAGTTATAAATATTATAAGAACACATGAATTATTTTACACCAATAAAATAGTTCATTTTGACATGAACGCTGTACTACATCAATAGAACAGATAATTTAATCTTATACAAATTTAAAGGTCATCATAACCTTGAAGCAAAATTTTTATACAATGAAAAAATAATAATTTGTCCATAATTTTCAGTAATATTTGTATCCCAATCATAGTCTCATTATAACAGTATCAACAGATGGTAAGTTAGTCCCGTAAGTTACATTGGTGTTTTGTAACACATACAAATAATGCTGAAAACTCTCGCTACACATGACAATCACTTCTCTTTCAAATACCGAGAGAGGAACTTAATGGTTTGTGTGGTAAGGTTGGCCACCTCTTAAGAGACACTGGGCTGATTGATTGTGGTAATTACATCCCTGGCGAAGCAACAGCGTAGGTTATATTTCGCCGAATTAAATTTAATGTTTAAAGGACTAAAATAAAATATTGCAAGTTAAAAACATAATAAATAAAATAGAACTTTCATAAAAACCATTTAAACGTTAATAAATAACACTCAAAGCTTGTGTCGAAGGCCGGCTGCTCACTAGGCTCCTCACTACTTATCAGTTATCACAACAAATATTTTTCGAAAGTTTGTTATTCGAGAAGTTTATTTTCCTTAATGATCTGAAGTGTCTATGAATTTCGAATCAATGACCATCCGAAACTTTTTCAAACAAATTGAATCATTCGATGAAAGAACTTGCCAACAAAGATAACTAATGTTGGAAGTTTATCACAACCAAGAATGATGATCTCACAATTTTTCTCAAAGCAGAAGATATGAATCTAACGTATGGTAACGAAACATACCGTAATGATCTTTGGGAAATTTGGGTAAAGTTAGGTTAGTTTTGGTAGCTTCGTATCATCAATAAATGATTGGTTTTGGACTCTTGGAGTTCAGTCGTGGTACTATTTTTAACATTACTTTCCCTAAACCGAGACACTACTCAGTGCCGCGCGACACCTTGGGGCGGTGCATGGACGCTCACCGCTCTCTGTGACTTTATTAATTGTATTGGTAATTTAATGCAGCGCGTTATATGATGAATTTACACGCTGTGATCACACACAGAAGACCTCCTGGGAAAAAGTTAGATACATATGGTGAAGTGTTTACTAAGTGTCTTAACGGTGAAGGAAAGTGGCAGGACAACGGGTGCACAACGCCTTCTTGAGGAGTCAGGTAAGACGCTGTTGTTGTGTTTTAAAGGAACAATAAAAAATCTTGTATCTTTAATGGGAAAAATTTCCTCAACTTGGTGTTAAGGGTGGAACACACTCGTTAAATATTAGCCTTTTCGTTTTCCCTTGTTCGTGTTAAGAATAAAAACTGTGTGTTCCGCTCGGACCGCCATCTTGGACCGCCAAGTTCGCGTTCCTCCTCCCCGTTTATTTTTCTTCTCTATTATCGTTTCGGTCATCCAGCGAATTTGCGGATTTTAAATTCCCAACGTTATGTTGGGTTAGGGTAGGATTTAATCAGGGTTTTTCGATGGTTTTGGGGCATTATTTTACTTTCGCACATAGCGTGGGTGCGTTCATAGTATAAGCTTGTTTGGTATATATTACTAAAATTATCTTTGTATTTGTCATAATACCCAGAGTTTATTGATTGGTTGAGCATGTATGCATGTTATTTAGAGTAACTCGGCAACAATTTTGATCTGATAATTGTGTGATTTTGTTTGTTTACGTTTATAATTGAAAATGGACAACTAAATGTTTAAAATGATTGAACTTAAACTTTTGGGTGGGATTTTGGGGAAATGTCATGTAGGCGTCCGTGTTTTTGGTGAAGATCAGTTGAAGGTCAAGGGGATGCGATATATAAATTGTGATCATAGATACAATCGAAATAAAAAACTAAGAATAATTCGGACTAAATTGGCAAGTTATATCATAATTAAGAGTTGCTGTCAATGTGAGGCGTTTTTTAAGAATACATTAACCCAGTTCCGCCCGGTGTTGTGCCCCAGGAGTAACTCACCCAATACTGGTGCAGTTTCTAGACAGGTTAGCGTAGACACGAGCCTGCAGCTGGAGCGGAGGTCTTACGCGGTGCCACAGAACCTCCGCCTTGGTGATATTAGTTTCCTCCTGTGACTTCGGTTAATCCATCTTCAGTGTGTCCGGTTATACCCTTCTTGTGACCCGTTATACCTCTTCCTGTGTCCGGTTATACCCCCTCTGTGACCCGTTATACCCCCTCCTGTACGGTTATACCCCTTCATGTGACCCGTTATACCCCCTCCTGTATCGGGTTATACCCCCTCATGTGACCCGTTATACCCCCTCCTGTATCGGGTTATACCCCTTCATGTGACCCGTTATACCTCCTGTGTCCGGTTATACCCCTCATGTGACCCGTTATACCTCTCCTGTATCGGGTTATACCCCCTCATGTGACCCGTTATACCTCCTCCTGTGTCCCGGTTATACCCCCTCATGTGACCCGTTATACCTCCTCCTGTATCCGGTTATACCCCTTCATGTGACCCGTTATACCTCCTCCTGTGTCCCGTTATATCCCCTCATGTGACCCGTTATACCTCTTCCTGTGACCCGTTATACCCCCTCCTCTATCGGGTTATACCCCTTCATGTGACCCGTTATACCTCCTCCTGTGTCCGGTTATACCCCTTCATGTGACCCGTTATACCTCCTCCTGTGTCCGGTTATAACCCCTCATGTGACCCGTTATACCTCTTCCTGTGTCCCGTTATAACCCCTCATGTGACCCGTTATACCCCCTCATGTGACCCGTTATACCCCCTCCTGTATCGGGTTATACCCCTTCATGTGACCCGTTATACCCCCTCCTGTATCGGGTTATACCCCTTCATGTGACCCGTTATACCTCCTCCTGTGCCTCTGTTATAACCCAACTATGAGCGGCAGTAACCATGACTGTTATCATTACATTACAGAAAAGGTGATAGTGATAATAACTTTCCCTGGCGCAATGTTGCAGGTATATATACAGTTTTAAATACCATGTGACCCAAACGTTCACTTGCAATAATACTGAAAAAACTATTTTTAGTTCGTATATTGGAAACAAATATATTTATGATATTACTGTGTATATAATATATAAATGTTTTACACACACGTCAAAGTGACACCAGGATACAAGACTCGTGGCTCTTATGGTTACTGGGGCCAGATTTCAGCATCAATAATCTGTTTATGTCTTCCCGTTCAAGAATATACTTTAAACTAAACTAGACTAGAATTCAGAATAACATAGCAAATTAAATTACCGCATACAATTAACTTCAATGCATGTATACTATGTTGGTTTTCTAGTGGCTACTGTACTTGCATATTATATTAAGCACGTGTTATTGTTGAAAATAAAGAAACAAAAAAACAAACAGATCAGGAGTGACAAACGATAAATATGTTGTGTTGTAAGAGAAACAATTGAGACCCTTCAGCTGTGTGTAAATGAGGTAGAAAGTCAGTCAAGATCAGCAAACTAGACTTGGTCACAATACTGTTAACTATTAAGATTTAGCTCATAGATGTTCACTATCTCTGGCTGAAATATGGCATGGATATGAGCATGTACTTCAGAAGTGTTCGGAAGGTAATATTTTAGGAGGATGGACCTCCACTGCCAAAGGTGGATAACTCCTTCAACAAAAACACGTCTGAGTTGGTGGCAGACTCAGACCTAAAAGTGGGTCCCTTGTATCCCACTGCAGTTTTTAATTCAGAGAACTGATGTTTGGTAACTGCCTTGTCGTGGTGAGGAGCTTCAGTTCTCGCGATCTAGTAATCACTGTTGGTGGGTGTTTGTTGACACTGGTAGGACCACCATGGCGAACTGGTTGCTGGTGAGGTTCTTAAGTGGAATTTATTTTTACACAAGAGACAGTGAACGGCTCAAAATTATGAAGTCTGTCTCTGAGTCACCTGTTTCGTGCACTTTAGATATATCAGAAACACCACCATACAAAACTACCACGAAAAGTCTGAATGAATAACGTTGAAATCTATATCATCCTTACCTGCAAGATCCTCAAGTGTAGATGTTAAATATTGCCAGTAGTGTCAAGAGCATTTTCTCCACAACTGTACGGAATATTGAGAAGCTTTTGCGTTAGTGAGAGCTAAAAGTTTGGAGAGACCAGTAAGTTGTCTCGGGTCGTTTCCTTCAACTGGTAAGGAGGTGAGGGCGAGAGGGCAAGACTGGTCAACTAAATCGTGGACCAGTCTTGCAATACTTGTGACACTGATCGTATTTCTTTAATCTTTTCGTTCCATTTGCGACCACATGTTTACGACCTCACGATTGTCTGAACTTCTGTTCGACTTTTGGAAACTACGACTACTTGTACACATGTGTCAGAGTTCTCAGTTAAGACTTGGACAACACAATGTTCTGTGGTAAAGAGTACCAAGTATCTTCGTTATAAACAGGTAAAAATATAAGATATGATAAAGTAAAGCATCGACAAGCTACATGTTTTGTCTATTATGATAGTCATCAGGTACGAGTCGATAAATGAGACGTCCAGATATTACCAGGTGCTATCACAGAAACCCTCCAACAACTTGGTGTGTTAAGTGAGGTGCTGTTTGGTTAGGTATATATATATATATATATATATATATATATATATATATATATATATATATATATATATATATATATATATATATATATATATATATATATATATATATATATATATATATATATGTGTGTGTGTGTGTATACAAGTTGCTGGTCCAGTCCAGTCCAGTATACTGTACGTGTCAGAAAACAGAGGAGGACAAGTGATCTCGGGCCCTTCGTGCCTGGTGAAAGTTTGAACGCTTGTGCTTGGCTAGCGTACAGCGAATGAGGGTGCGGCAAGTCTGTAGACTTGCATGGTTAATTCGGGTGCGCCAAGTCCGTAGACTTGCATCGTTTTCCATCGTAAATAAAATTGTTAATTAATGCCTTCCTAAAGAAATCATCGACATGGGACCAGGTTTGTTCTATTCTACGAATTTTTTGCGATTTTTCCACCAAGTTTGATGAAAAATATTGTGCCGTTTCGGCTACCCAGAACATATACACACGGCTAGTCCTATAGTATCTTAGACAAGTGATTGTGGGCCCTTCGTGCCCGGTGGCGAGTCCGGTGGTACAGTTTACAGAGGCGAGAAAGTTCGAACGCTCGTGCTTGGTTAGCGTACAGCGACATCGTTTTCCAGATGGTCGTGGTTGTTATAATTATGGTCGTGGTTGTTATAATCATGGTCTTGGTTGTTACAATCATGGTCGTGGTTGTTATAATCATAGTCGTGGTTATGATCATAGTCGTGGATGTTATAATCATGGTCGTGGTTGTAATATTCATGGTCGTGCTTGTTATAATTATATTCGTGGTTGTTATTATCATGGTCGTGGTTGATATAATCATGGTCGTGATTGTTATAATCATGGTCGTGGTTGTTATAATCATAGTCGTGGTTGTTATAATCATGGTCGTGGTTGTTATAATCATGATCGTGATTGTTATAATCATGGTCGTGGTTATATTCATGGTCGTGCTTGTTATAATCATAGTCGTGGTTGTTGTAATCATAGTCGTGGTTGTTATAATCATGGTCATGGTTGTTATAATCATGGTCGTTGTTATAATCATATTCGTGGTTGTTATAATTATGGTCGTGGTTGTCATAATCATGGTTCGTGGTTGTTATAGTCATGGTCGTGGTTGTTATAATCATGGTCGTGGTTGTTATAATCATGGTCCTGGTTATTAGGTACTGTAAGTATCTAGTATACTATAGGAAGGAAAAGAATAAAATTTAGAATAATTAGTTAAAGAAATATTCGCCATAAGGAGAGGGTAAAATCATAAAAAAAAAATTATTATGAATCACCGATGATCATTCCGAGATAAATTATATTATGAAGAGAAGTGACCTTGATTCTGGTTAGATTAGTCACCATCCGCTTAAGTCATCACCTGTGTTAAGTCATCATAGTCGTCATGTGCGTTAGTCAGTTTTAGGCCCATCTCACACGACTGACCGACCATCGATGTTCTTTCCGCGCGAGGGTGTTACTTTTTAATGCATATTATTATTTACGCTGGTGGATGTAAGACCAGCAACCGTCACTGACGCAGCTATGGTCAGTTTGGTGTTATACTTGTTTACAAATGCCTTCTAATCTGTCTCAAGTCTGTCCGTCCTGTCTATTATCATCCCAACTGCCTGTGGGGGAGTTGATCCTGTAGGTGCAACAGCAGCAGCAGGTGGTGGTGGTGGACTGTGGGGGAGTTGATCCTGTAGGTGCAGCAACAGCAGGTGGTGGTGGACTGTGGGGGAGTTGATCCTGTAGGTGCAGCAGGTGGTGGTGGTGGACTGTGGGGGAGTTGATCCTGTAGGTGCAGCTGCAGAGTGGTGGTGGACTGTGAGGGAGTTGATCCTGTAGGTGCAGCAGCAGCAGCAGGTGGTGGTGGTGGACTGTGGGGGAGTTGATCCTATAGGTGCAGCAGCAGCAGGTGGTGGTGGTGGTGATAGACTGTGGGGGAGTTGATCCTGTAGGTGCAGCAGGTGATGGTGGTGGACTGTGCCGGAGTTGATCTGTAAGGCAGCAGCAGCAGGTGGTGGTGGATCAGAGATGATCCTGCCAGGCAGCAGCAACAGCAGGATGGCAGTGGTGGTGGGACTGGGGGGGAGCGTGCTGATCTTTGTAAGGCAGCAGCAGCAGCAGGTGGTGGTGGACTGGGGAGGTGATCCTGTAGGTGGTGGCAGCAGCAGGCAGTGGTGATGGACTGTGGGGAGGTTGATCCAGGAGCAGCAGAAGGTGGTGGTGGTGACTGTGGGGGAGTTGATCCTGTAGGTGCAGCAGGTGGTGGTGATGAACTGTGGGGGAGTTGATTCCTTAGGTGCAGCAGCAACAACAGCAGCAGCAACAGGTGATGGTGGTAGTGGACTGTGGGGGAGTTGATCCTGTAGGTGCATCAGCAACAGCAGGTGGTGGTTGTGGACTATGGGGGAGGTGATCCTGTAAGTGCAACAGCAGAAGGTGGTGGTGGTGACTGTGGGGGAGTTGATCCTGTAGGTGCAGCAGGTGGTGGTGATGAACTGTGGGGGAGTTGATTCCTTAGGTGCAGCAGCAACAACAGCAGCAGCAACAGGTGATGGTGGTAGTGGACTGTGGGGGAGTTGATCCTGTAGGTGCATCAGCAACAGCAGGTGGTGGTTGTGGACTATGGGGGAGGTGATCCTGTAAGTGCAACAGCAGAAGGTGGTGGTGGTGACTGTGGGGGAGTTGATCCTGTAGGTGCAGCAGGTGGTGGTGATGAACTGTGGGGGAGTTGATTCCTTAGGTGCAGCAGCAACAACAGCAGCAGCAACAGGTGATGGTGGTAGTGGACTGTGGGGGAGTTGATCCCAGGCAGCATGCAGCAAACAGCAGCAGCAGGTGGTGGTAGTGACTGGGGAGTTCATCCTGTAGCAGTGCAGCAGCAACAACAACAACAACAAACAGCAGCAGCAGGTAGTGGTAGTGAACTTTGGGGAGTTGGATCCTGTAAGTAGCAGCAGCAGTATCGTGGTGTGTGGAATCAGGGGGAGCGATCCTGTAGGTAAAGTAGCAGCACCAACAACAATAACAGCAGCAGCAGCAGGTGGTGTGGTGGTAGTCTGTGGGGAGTGATCCCAGGTGCAGCAGCAGCAGCAGCAGCAGCAACAACAACAACAATAACAGTAGCAGCAGCAGGTGGTGGTGGTGGACTTTGGGGAGTGATCCTGTAGGCAGCAGTTAGCAGCAGCAGTGGCAGCAGCAGCAGCAGGTGTGGTGGTGGGTCGGGGAGTTGATCCAGGTGCAGCAACAGCAACAACAATAACAGCAGCTGTGTGTTGTTGTTAAGCAGGTGGTAGTGGGCTGTGGGGGAATTGATCCTGTAGGTGCAGCAACAGCAACAACATAAGCAGCAGCAGCAGGTGGTGGTAGTGGACTGTGGGGGAGTTGATCCTGTAAGTGCAGCAACAGCTGCAGGTGGTGGTGGTATACTGTTGGGGAGTTGATCCTGTAGGTGCAGCAGGTGGTGGTGGATTGTAGGGGAGGTGATCCTCTAGGTGTAGCAGCAACAACAGCAGCAGCAACAGGTGATGGTGGTATTGGACTGTGGGGGAGGTGATCCTGTAGGTGCAGCAGCAGCAGCAGGTGGTGATGGTGGACTATGGGGGAGTTGATCCTGTAGGTAAAGCAGCAACAGCAGGTGGTGGTGGTGGACTATGGGGGAGGTGACCCTGTAAGTGCAGCAGCAGAAGGTGGTGGTGGTGGACTGTGGGGTAGTTGATCCTATAGGTGCAGCAGCAGAAGGTGGTGTGGTGGACTGTGGGAGAGTTTGATCCCATAGGTGCAGCAGGTGGTGGTGGACTGTGGGGAGTTGATTCCTGGCGGAGCAGGCAGGTAGTGGTGGTGACTGTGGTGATGTAATCTCAAGGTGCAGCAGCAGGTGATGGTGGTGGACTGGGGAAAGTGATCTCATAGGTGCAGCAGCAGGTGGTGATGGTGGACTGGTGGGAGGAGGGGGATCCTGTAGGCACAGTGGCAGCAGCAGGTGGTACAGGTGGGGACTGTGAGGAGGTGATCCTGTAGGTGCAGCAGCAACAGCAGGGGGTGGTGGTGGACTGTGGGGGAGTTGATCCTGTAGATGCAGCAGCAGCAGGTGATGGTAGTGGACTGTGGGGGAGTTGATCCTGTAGCTGCAGCAGCAGCAGCAGGAGGTGGTGGTAGAGGACTTTGGGGGAGTTGATCCTTTAGGTGCAGCAGCAGCAACAACTACAACAGCAGCAGCAGCAGCAGCAGGTGGTGGTGGCGGCGGCCTGTGGGGGAGTTGATCCTGTAGGCGCAGCAGCAGGTGGTGGTGGTGGCCTGTGGGGGGAGTTGATCCTGTAGCTGCAACATTAGCAACAGGTGGTGGTGGTTGACTGTAGGGGAGTTGATCCTGTAGGTGCAGCAGCAGCAACAGCAGCAGCATCAGGTGGTGGTAGTGGACTGTGGGGGAGTTGATCCTGTAGGTGCAGCAGCAGCAGGTGGTGATGGTGGACTGTGGGGGAGTTGATCCTGTAGGTGCAGCAGCTGCAGCAATAGCAGCAGCAGCAGCAGGTGGTGGTAGTGTACTGTGGGGGAGTTCATCCTGTAGGTACAGCAGCAGCAGCAACAACAACAAGAACAACAACAAGAACAGCAGCAGCAGCAGGTGGTGGTAGTGTACTTTGGGGGAGTTGATGCTGTAGGTGCAGCAGCATTAGCAGCAGGTGGCGGTGGACTGTGGGGG
>NW_024727885.1:0-22833 GCF_018991925.1 Homarus americanus | reverse complement strand
ATTCCTCCTTGGTATAGATATGTAGATAGTGTTCTTTGTCTTTGAGAAACAAAACAGTGACCCTTTAGATTTTTAGACAAGCTTAATAATATTGTCCCTAGTATCATTCCAAATTGAAAGAGAAATAAGTGAATCCTTCCATTTCTTGATATGTATCATGAGAAATGGCCAAAACTATAATTTAAGGTATATAGAAAGCCCACAGGTAGACAGTTTCATTTCACTTTTTATCCAATCACCTTGAGTCTACCAAAATGTCAGTTTTTCTGCTATGTTCCTACGATGTCTCTGCGTATTTGTGACTCTGAATTTATTGGCGACGAATTTAAACACATTCTATTGCACAGAAACTTGGGTACCCTTCTGTGTTTGTTGATCGTTGCTTTAAAGGGCTAAAAATCCTTTCATTCCTCTGTAACCAGACAAGTTCTACACTTAAGAATATTTTGACTCTGCCCTATCGTGATGAATTTGTCCCTTTGGTTCGGTCCCTCAAGCTTCTAAATATTAATGTTGTTTTCAAGTATGACTCAACCATTACCAATATGTTAATAAGGAATAGCCCAAGTTTGAATGTAAATGGAAGTGTTTATTATTCCATGTAGCCAATGTAATTTAGTATGTAGGTCAGACAGGAAAAACACTGCAGCTTCAGAATCAAACAACATAAGTATAATATCAGAACTGCATCTGAAAGCAGTGCCTTGTTCGTTCATGTTAGGAATAATAATCACCCCATTGCTTGGGAAAAAAGCTTAGAAGTATTCAAATCATCTTGTGTCACAGAAAGACTTCTGGTTGAAGCTAGTTTGATTAAGGAATTAAAATCAATAAACAGCAAGTGATGGTCAGTTCAAAACTGATAATATGTTACATAAATTTATTTGTCAGTGGCCCAAAGGTTAAAAACTGCTTTGAAAACCTTTGATCTTGATGTATGACAGTTATTTTGTGGGTCCGCACAGCCTGACCTGTCTGAGTCACGTCACACACTCTCTTAAGCTCCTCTAAGTTTGTGTTGGGTGGTTAGTGGATGTCATCAAGAAATGACTGCAGTCAGTGTGTTGTGCGTGGGTTGGTGTGTGTGGCCTGGGGCGGGCCGCGGAGGGACGGTGGGAGGCGGTGGGGTTGAGCATTAGGAGGATCAGTTACCTCGAGGCAGCGGGAAATCGCTGACGCCTCCTCACAAATGCCCTATATCAGCCTTGCACTTTGGGAATCCTTAAAACAAGGACACACACTTTAGCACACTACACACACGAGGGGGCATAAGACACTTCACAGAACTTGCGGTCACTGCACACTGCTCAAAACTCGTTGGTCATTCAAACGAATTTTGTGGGAGACAATGCGAGATTAGGAGAGCAACGGGTGATGGAGTGAGTTGACGGGCAAGGTCTACAGGTCTTGATTTTACAGAACGCACTTATTTCCATAATCGATCATGATACTCACTGCGTCATGGAGATGTTCGGGTACTTGGTTCTAACTACAGGAGCGAACACAAACACCTGTAGAGTTCTGTAGATTCTATTCAACGGAAATATACAAAGTGCGCTTACAAGCACAGAGTAGTCCTTACACTCCTATATGGGTCAACTGACCTCTCTCTGACCTCTCAGGCGACATGTGGTAAGTGGTACATGCAGCTTCCAGATGTCGCAAAACATCTTATCTAAGCGTATGCATACATGGTATGCATACAACATATAATATACATACAGATATAAACTGAGAAAATAAATTATGAATTCTCTCCAGGGAAGTGTTGTGAATACACCTTGAGATAACACTTGAGTTACGTGTCTGAATTCCCTCTCCAAGTGGTAGAATCTACTGGTCTCTTTCTGTTTTGAGAGGCATGGGAGTGAGCCAGCTGTTTTGATTAATCAGCTGACCAGCACTCAACCCTTGAGATTGCTGCAAGCCAAGTGTTTGTCGCCAACAACAAGTTGACTCACTTATTGAATAACTTGGCGAATAATTTGGTGGTATTATTCATTTGGGTGAATATTCATATAAAGCGAATGAGCTGTTACACCGCTAGGCCTCCTCTAACTGAGTCTTTGCAGTTTCAATCCTAGGTATACTAACCATGTTACAATAAAGTGTGCCTCAGCTCAACTATTGCATCTTGCACATACTTTTTCAATGCCTTTGGAGAGTTTTCATGAAACTATTGTGTACCTAGAGGACATTTTCCTGTAACCAATTATCATAACAGTCAAGGAAATGAAAAATATAATAGCAGGTGTGATGAAACAAGGTTAGATTACTCCGGAAGATAAATACAAACGAAAGAGAATCCTGTAAAGCAGGAAACTGTGTTTCATTAATGTAAGATAGAAGTTTAAGCTTATCAGAGACAATGTGAAGGCTGCTGATTTAATATTCAGTAAAACTGGTATGGGTACCAGTTCAGAAGTAGTGTTTGATACAAATGCAAGATGGCGGCAGTGGGCAAGGTTGTGATTACTGCTGAGCTCACAATAGTCTGGTGTTTTGATAACCTTCTACTACAATTGTTTACCCACCCTGACATATGGGTCTTACACTGGTTTTCTTTGGAAAATAAAAATATTGCTCATTATTGACATACGTGAAACACTTAGCTATGAGGTATTGAGTGTATTCACATTGCTGCAGAGCTGTAAAGCATTAGTTTGTACTATAGCTAGTTCACAAGTAGCTTCAGTAGCCCAGAGTAAACCAAACTTCTTGATTAGTCAAAGTAACTAACGAAAAATCTTCTGAAACCACTATTAGTTCAGTTTTCTGTTAAGAACCAAAAGATCGTCATTCGCCTTCAATGGAAATGGTTCCAAATGCCTTGTATTAAACTTCTTTTGTGATTTTAGTGGGATGTGTATTAGTATTTCCCCATGCGTTAACAATCCCTCCAATAAGGGGTAATAATATTCCCGTCCTGCTCCTGAAAGATCGGGTTAGATGATAGTCAGTTTCAGCTATATGTAAAGCTGCAATAAGTTGACCAACCGGCAACAACTGTGCATCTACACGACATAAACCTGCATTCACTAAATCAGCTATGAGCCTACAGTATCATTGGTAACTATGAAAGCTTACAGGAGGCTTCAGATGCATGCATATATTCTGTAAACAGAGTAGCCACTTTAGTGTAGGCGCTGACCGTGTGAATCCGTGTGAATCCGTGTTAGTTGATTAGTTTCATCAACAAAAGCATTCATCTGAGTTCAGAATTTTTACTGTCTTGTAGGACTGTGTAATGGCTTTATTCTGTTTCATGACCGCTTCTGAAACCTCGTTCATTCGTTTCCTTAGTTTAGCTACATCAACTGCGGTTTCTCCTCCAAACAGGGTGTTATTTATTAAACCAACAAAATGAAATAGACCGTTTTTTTACGCCAATGAGAATGTACATTCTTCCCGATGTCTTCAGGAGATGTAACTCAAAGTGCCTTTAGCGCTTGAGTAGACTCTTCTAAGGGCGTTCTGAAGTGAGATGGTTTGTCGAAAGGTTGGAGAAATGGTAGACTGTTGTTCGAGATCTTGCAGGGTGTGCATAGCTGTTTCAATGTGGACAGCTATTGACCTCACGTGCACTGGCATGCACTAAACCATGGAGCTCATTACTTGACAGTGACGACGTCTTCCACGCAATTACTTTGTCCAGTGGGGCAACTAAGGCTCCAGGTTTGATGATGTCTTCTGGGGATGAGGGTGCTGCTACCGCACTCCTTGCCAGGAGTAGCGATATCCAAGTCATGCCCTAAAAGGGGTGAGGATAATTAATGTTTTTTGTTTGCTGATCGCAGTTTTTGACGATACGTATTGTCTAGTGTTGTTTCGTGTTGAGCAACTGTTGTAGTATAAGTAGGATGTAATAGACTGACATTAAGGTCCCTACTAAGTCTCTGCTGACTTTTTATTATATCTACATGTACTATGTCTGTGACGTTTGTCGTTGGTTCAAATACATGGATTTGTTTCCATGTATCTTTCCTTTAATCAGGTGAATTTAGGCGAAAGTTTTTGATATGCGTTCGGCGCTTTTATCATTACTGCGTCTCCTATTTCTAGAGTTACAGGCTTAGCGTTTTTATGTTGCTTAGATCATTTCAGCACGTGAGGCTGCCAAATGTTTTCGTACTTTTCCATGGATGCTCGTGAAAACATTGATTTGCTTCTATCATAGTCATCCACGTTGTACACAGGTCGTGGGCTTCTTGCTAGTTCAGTGATTCTTAACCTTTTTCCCTGTTCGCACCCTTCAAACCGCCAAGCCGTTCTCGCACCTCTTCCTCGAATTGATGAAGAACATATTGTCATGGAATTAATATCAGATCCATCGTGGTTTGTTATCTATATTGACAACTCAAAAATAAATAGTGAAAATGCAATGAATTACCAGAGTGCAAAATACACAATTGACAACTAATTATTACATTGTACAAATTCGAAAACTACAATGTGCAAAATTACTTTACAATTACTAGTACTTTGCATGGTATGTTGCGAATGAAGCTGACTGATTAAGCGCACCAAATTCAATGACTTCGTTGCTGTTGTTTGTCCTCCATGATGGTATCGAACCTTGGCGTCTTGGTGCTGAGAGCTACTCGCATGTCGTGTTCAGTATCTTGTACAAATTCGAAAACTACAAATGTGCAAAATTGCTTTACAATTACTAGTACTTTGCATGGTATGTTGCAGATAAACTGACTGATTAAGCTTGCGCACCTAATAATCTTCTTTCACCCTTAACTAAAAGACTCTTATCGTATCGTATTATATTTGGAGTGAATTACATGACCTCCACATGAGGTGACCTCCCAATCTGAGGACGACTCCTCTTGCTGGTGACCTGACAAAAAAAACCTCACAAAATATACTCAATGGGTATCCTGACTGATCCAGGGACTAGTTCCACCAAAATTTAAATAACGAGTTATTTAATGCCAATGGCAGACTATACCACAGAGACAGCTCTGACCAAATAACAAGAACCTAAATGGAAAAAATAATTTAAAATATATTATTGGACAAGGAAGACATAAGTGGAAAAAATAAATCATGAGTGAAATTTACCTCAAGTTATTATAAAGTTTGGCCAGAGGGTTGAAATAAGAAAAGCATAGAGAATAATAAGGTAGCAAGGAAACCAAAGTCAAACCCCAAGGATTCTCACAAATGTATAAAACTAAAAAGCAAGACAAGATTCAAACAATGCAATCAGATACTGGCGAGCTAACTGATAATGATGGAGAAATGAACAATAATCTGAATAAATGTTTTTAAACTGTTTTTCTACAGAATTTAAAACATGATACCTGGGCACCAAACTATACCGAATCTCATGATGAAGAAAGCCAGAATTGCTTGAGATAAGTAGTGACTAATGCTGCGGTAGGGAGGCGGGTAGCTAAGTGAAGGATACGAAATATTGTGAGAATGACGACGAAAATAAATTAGACTAGCGAGGTTTAAAACCCTAAAAGGAGACTTTCAGAACGACCTTAAATGTCTACTACGAGAACAGTAGAAGCCAGCAGAAACGGTAAGGAATGACATTGGGGCCTTAGTATGTACCGAAAAATCGATGAAATAGCATTCACTGAAACATGTGGATCAACCCTAGACTCATTGAGTTACCTGTCGAATGTCTGAAATTGGGTTACAATTATTCCCTTGGTAGGCAACGAGATTAGAAAGGGGCGGGTAGCAATCTATCGGATAATCTGGAAGTGTGAAATATTAGGAAATAAAGAAACTGAGAGGAATACAGAAACAATTTAGATAGAATTAATCGGCGGTAAGGGAAAAAATTAATCACAGGAGTAATATGCGGGCCTCCAATCTTGGTAAGTTAATAGGCAACTTATCAGGATGATGCAGGCTTTCTACCTGGCTCAAAATCCTGTATAAATGTGACTTTAACTTTGGCCAAATGATTTGGATTGAATTCTGGGGTAACTCTCAGAGATCAGTTTTCTTGAAACAAATCAGGACAGTTTCCTAAATAAACGCATATTGACTATCCAGAGATGACAACCTACTCGACTTAATTTCTGTCAGACAGAGAAAACTTCCTCATTAGTCATGTCGAGGTAAAGACAACTTGCAAACAAAAGCTAGATTCAGTTAGATTTTCCAGGGCAGCAATGAAGTTCCACAAGAGTCCCAAATTTCAGAAGAACCAAGCTTTGATAGTTTGAAGGCAGTTGAAGAAGAATATCGCTTGGGGGTGAACTATGAGCACTGACTGATTAAAATAACCTGATAACGAGAGATCAGAGGTTGCCGAGGTTTTGACAAATTAATAATGAGTTATAACACAGGCAGAACACATACCATACAAAAACTCCAGATCAACAACAATGACTAAAAGGATAAATAATTATTTAAAACATTATTGGTCAAAGGCTATAATTGGGAGGATAATCTTAATGAAGTTACCTCCGGGATTATTATGGGCAATAAGCGGTGAGTTAAGACCGGAATAAGGAAAGCAAAGAGGAATAATAGGCTGAGGATAGCAAGGGGCGAAGACAAACCCCTGAGGATTCATCAAATGTATCAGAAGAGCCCAAACACGAGAAAGATTGAATGGCCTGATCCAGATGCCGGCGAGCTAACAGTAACGATGGAGAAATGGTAACTAATCTGAATAATGTTTTTCCGGCAGTTTTCACCGAAAAGTTTAAACATGATGCGAGGCACCGGCTATTCAGGGAATAGTGAAGAAAACAAATTAAAAAGCCGAGATAGTAGTGACTAGTAACGATGTTAGTAAGCAAATAGAACAAACAAGCCCCAATAAAGTCACTACAATTCTATAAGGATACTTGCCAGAGTATTAAAGGAATGGGAAAGAAGCTTAGTATGCCCTTAGCAAGTTGTTTCACATGTCATTAAAACAGGAGTAGTACCCAGAATCTGGAGGATAAGCGAATGTAATACCGATTTTTCAAGAAGGGGATAGATCACTTTATCCTCACAACTACCGTCAATCAGTCTAACATCAATTGTAGGCAAGTGCAAGCAATCATTTCAACTCTATTCAGAAACCACCTGGAGAAGCACAAATTGATCTAATGATTCCCATGAAAGCTAAGAAAGCGGGCGTTCATTTCTAACTAATCTATTAACATTCTTTTCATCAGTTTTCGGAATCAGTGGACAGGGGTACAATTATGATGTAGGTATATCTCGACTTTAGCAAAGCCTTCGACAGAGTTCCCCACGAAAGACTAATAAGAAGGTAGAGCATGGCATTAAAGGTAATATTCTGAAATGGATTAAAGGCGTGGTTACAGGACAGGAAACAGCAGGTGAGCATTAACGGCACTATTTCCCCATTGGAGCAACGTCACTAATGGAGTTCCCCAAGGCTCAGTACTTGGACCATTTATTATTTATTATATACATAAACGACATAGATATAGGCATAGACAGCAACATAAGTAAATATGCTGATGACACTAAAATAGGATGTGTAATTAAAGATCTGGCGAGGACTCCGCCAAAACTAGGAAAGATCTAAAAAAAAAATTTTCGAATGGTCCTGAAAAATATGAATTAAATTCAATGTGGACAAATGTAAGTACTCAATATAACTGTGTAACTTGACCGTCACACCCAGTTCATAGCACTGAAGGGGTGCCAGCCCTCACACTCCGGGTCATGGTGCTGGAGGGTGCGGCCCTGCTTTTTGATCCCGTCACTAAGGGGGTGCCAGCCCTGACACGGGTTATATCATTGGAAGGTGACCGGCCCTCACACCCAGGTCATAGCACTGAAGGGTGCCCGGCCCACACACCCCGGGCATGGTGCTGGAGGGTGCTCAGACCCTCCACACCCAGGTCATGTCACTGAAAGGTTGCTGGCAGCCCTCGGTGATGTCACTGAATGAGTGTCCGGCCTTCACACCCGGGACATGGTGCTGGAGGGTGCCAGCCGCTCACACGGGTCATGGTGCTGATGGGGTACCCGGCCCTCACACTGTTCATAGCACTGAAATCCAGGCAGGCCCTCACACCCCGATTCATGGCAGTGAAATCGAGCCAAGCCCCAACACCGGGTCATGGTGCTGAAGGGTGCCCGGCCCTCGCACGCCGATTCATGGCACTGAAATCGAGCCAGGCCCTCAAACCCCGCGTCATGTGAAGTGCCCCTACAGTTCGCACCTGGTTATCTGGAGGGTACCCGGCCCTCACCCGGTCATGGGAAGGGTGCCAGCCCTCTAGCCAGTTCATAACATAGGGTGCCCTGCCTCACACCCCGTTTCATGGCACTGAAGGGGGCCAGCCTCACTCCCAGTTCATGGCACTGATGGTGCCCGGCCCTGACACCCCGAGTCATGGTGCTGAAGGGTGCCGGCCCTCACACCGAGGTCATGTGAAGGGTGCCCAGCCCTCACACCCAGTCATGTGAATGGGTGCCCCCTCCACCTGTTCCAGCACTGTAAGGGTGCCCGCACACCCCATTTCAGGGCACTGAGGTGCCAGCCATCACACCCCGGATATGGCACTGAAGGGGTGCAGCCCTTCCACCCCGTGTTCATGGCACTGAAGGGTGCCAGCCCTCACACCTCCGGGTCATGGTGCTGGAGAGTGCCAGCCCTCACTCCCAGGGTCATGTCACTAAGAGGTGCCCAGCCCTCACTCCCCAGGTCATGTCACTGAAGAGTGCCCGGCCATCACACCAGTTCATGGCACTGATGGGGTGCCGGCCCTCACCGAGTCATAGTGCTGAAGGGTTACCCGGCCCTCACACCCGGGTCATGTGAAGGGTGCCAGCCCTCACACCCGGTTCAAAGCACTGTAGGGGTGCCGGCCTTCCACACCCCGTTCCATAGCACTGAAAGGGTGCCCAGCCTCACACAGTTCATAGCACTGAAGATGTGCCCAGCCCTCACACCGCAGTTCATGGCACTGAAGGGTGCCCAGCCCTCTAATCCAGGTCATAGTGCTGGAGGATGCCCAGCCTTCACCAGGTCATGTGAAGGGTGCCAGCCCTCCCCAACCAGTTCACAACACTGTAGGGGTGCCGGGCATTCACACCCGTTTCATGTCACGAAAGGTGCCCGACCCTGACACCCGGGTCAAGTCACTGAAGGGTGACCAGCCCTCACACAGGATCATGGCACTGAAGGGTGCCAGCCCTCACACGGGGCATGGTGCTGGAGGGTGGCCCTCACACCCAGGTGTATCACTGAAGGGATGCCGGCCGTCACACCCCAGGTCATGTCACTGAATGGGTGTCAGCCCTCACACCAGGACATGGTGCTGGAGGGTGCCCGGCCTCACCCGGGTCATGGTGCTGATGGGGTACCCGGCCCTCACACCCCGATTCATAGCACTGAAATCGAGCCAAGCCAAACACGGGAAATGGTGCTGAAGGGGTGCCCAGCCCTCACACGCCGATTCATGGCACTGAAATCCAGGCCAGGCCCTCAAACCCCGCGTCATGTGAAAGGTGCCCGGCCCTCACACCCTGTTCATGGCACTAAAAGTTGCCCAGCCCTCACACAGTTCCATAGCACTGAAGGGTGCCCGGCCCTCCACCTCGGGTCATGGTGCTGGAGGGATCCCAGCCCTCACCCCGGGACATGTCACCTAAGGGTGCCAGCCCTCCACCCCTGGTCATGTCAATAAGTGCACAGCCCTCACACCCCGGGTCATGGACTAAAGTGGTCCCCGGCCCTCACCCCTTCATGGCACTGAAGGTGCCCAGCCCTCACACCCCGTTTCATGGTGCTGGAGGGGTGGCCCTCACACCCCGGGTCATGTGAAGGGTGCAGCCCTAAACCCCGTTCGCATGAAGATGTACCCGGCCGTCACAGTTCATGGCACTGAAGGGTGCCCGGCCCCTCACACCCAGGTCATGGTGCTGGAGGGTGCAGCCCCACCCTGGATCATGTCACTAAGGGGTGCCCAGCCCTGACACGGGTTATGTCATTGAAGGTGACCAGCCCTCACAGGTTCATGGCACTGAAGGGTGCCCGGCCCTCACACCCCGCTTCATGGCACTGAAGGGGTGCCAGCCCTCACACCCCGTTTCATAGTGCTGGAGGGTTGGCCCCTCACACCCCGGGTCATGTGAAGGGGTGCCAGCCCTCAAACCCAGTTCATGGCATTGGTGTGCCGTACCCAGTTCATGGCACTGAAGGGGTGCCAGCCCTCACACTCCCAGGGTCATGGTGCTGGAGGTGCGGCCTCACACCCCGGGTCATGTCCTGAAAGTGCCAGCCTGACACAGGTCATGTCATTGAAGGAGTATCTGGCCCTCACCCAGGTTCATGGCACTGAAGGGTGCCAGCCCCACACACCCAGGGCATGGTGCTGGAGGGTGTTCAGCCCTCCCTGCCAGGTCATGTCACTGAAAGGGTGCCCAGCCGTCACCCCGAGTCATGTCACTGAATGAGTGTCAGCCCTCACACCTCGGGACATGGTGCTGGAGGGTGCCCAGCCTTCACACCCAGTTCATGTTGCTGATGGGGTGCAGCCCTCACACTGATTAATAGCTGAAATCAGCCAGGCCCTCACACCCCGATTCATGGCAGTGAAATCAACCCACCTAACACCCCAGGTCATGGTGCTGAAGGGTGCAGCCATTCCCCGGGTCATGGTGCTGAAGAGGTGCTCAGCCATTACACCCAGGTCATGTGAAGGGTGCCGGCCCTCACACCCAAGTTCATAGCACTGTGTAAGGGGTGCCGGGCCTTCACACCCTGTTTCATGGCACTGAAAAGGTGCCCGGCCTCTCACCCCAGTTCATGAATTGAAGATGTGCCCGGCCGTCACACCCCAGTTCATGGCACTGAAGGTGCCCGGCCTCACACTCCGGGTCATGGTGCTGGAGGGTGCCCGGCCCTGGCACCCGGATCATGTCACTAAAAGGTGCCCGGCCTGACACGGGTCATGTCATTGAAGGGTGACCAGCCCTCACACCCAGGTTCATGGCACTGAAGGGGTGCCAGCCCACACCCGGGGGCATGGTGCTGGAGAGTGCTCGGCCTCACACCCCGGGTCATGTCACTGAAAGGTTGCCGGCCGTCACGGGTGATGTCACTGAATGAGTGTCGGCCTTCACACCCCAGGACATGGTGCTGAGAGGGGTGCCCACACCCGGGTCATGGTGCTGATGGGGTGCAGCCCTTACACCTGATTCATGGCACTGAAATCAGGCAGGCCCTCCACCCCGATTCATGGCAGTGAAATCAGGCCAAGCCCCAACACCCCAGGTCATGGTGCTGAAGGGGTGCAGCCCTGCACGCCGATTCATGGCACTGAAATCGAGCCAGGCCCTCAAACCCCGCGTCATGTGAAGGGGTGCCCGGCCCTCACACCCCGGTTCGCAGCACTGTAGGGGTGCCCAGCCCTCACACACCCTGTTTCATGGCAAAGGGTGCCAGCCCTCACACCGGTTCATGTCACTGAATTGGTGTCCGGCCCTCACACGGGCCATGGTGCTGGAGGGGTGCCCAGCCCCTCACCGGGTCATGGGAAGGTGCCCGGCCCTCCTAGCCAGTTCATAACACTGTAAGGGGTGCCTGCACTCACACCCCTTTCATGGCACTGAAGGAGCCCGGCCCTCACTCCCGGTTCATGGCACTGATGGGGTGCAGGCCTGACACCCGAGTCATGGTGCTGAAGGGTGCCAGCCCTCACACCCCAGGTCATGTGAAGGGTGCCAGCCCTCCACAGGTCATGTGAAGGGTGCCCGGCCCTCACACCCTGGTTCACAGCACTGTAGGGGTGCCCGGCCTTCTACCCCCCGTTTCAGGGCACTGAAAGGGTGCCGGCCATCACCACCCGGTTCATGGCACTGAAGGGTGCAGCCCGCCCACCCGTGTTCATGGCACTGAAGGGGTGCCCAGCCCTCACACTCCGGGTCATGGTGCTGGGAGGTGGCCAGCCTACTCAGGTTCATGTCACTAAAGAGGTGCCAGCCCTCACTCCCCAGGTCATGTCACTGAAGGTGCCCGGCCATCACACCGAGTTCATGGCACTGATGGGGTGCCCGGCCCTCATCCCGAGTCATGGTGCTGAAGGGTTACCGGCCCTCACACCCGGGTCATGTGAAGGGTGCCCGGCCCTCACACCCGGTTCAAAGCACTGTAGGGTGCCCGGCTTCACACCGTTATGGCACTGAGGTGCCCGGCCCTCACACCCCGGTTCATGGCACTGAAGATGTGCCCAGCCCCTCACACCCGGTTCATGGCACTGAAGTGCCCGCCCTCAATCCAGGTCATGGTGCTGAAGATGCCCGGCCGTCACACACCCGGGTCATGTGAAGGGAGTGCCAGTTATGGGCATTCACACCCATTTCATGTCACGAAAGGGGTGCCCGACCCTGACAGGTCAAGTCACTGAAGGTGAGCGGCCCTCACACCCAGGATCATGGCACTGAAGGTGCGGCCCTCACCCGGGGCATGGTGCTGGAGGGGTGCCCGGCCCTCACACCCCAGGTCATGTCACTGAAGGATGCCCGGCTGTCACACCGGGTCATGTCACTGAATGGGTGTCGGCCTCACACCCCGGGACATGGTGCTGGAAGGGGTGCCGGCCTTCACACCCGGGTCATGGTGCTGATGGGGTACCCGGCCTCACCCGATTCATGGCACTGAAATCAGGCCAAGCCCCAACACCGGGAAATGGTGCTGAAGGGGTGCCCAGCCCTCACACGCCGATTCATGCACTGAAATCGAGCCAGGCCCTCAAACGCGTCATGGAAGAAAGGGTGCCCGGCCCTCCACCCTGTTTCATGGCACTAGTTTGCCCAGCCTCACACCCCGGTTCAGCACTGAAGGGTGCCCGGCCCTCACACTACGGGTCATGGTGCTGGAGGGATCCCGGCCCTCACACCCAGGGACATGTCACTAAAGTGCCCGGCCCTCCACACCCCTGGTCATGTCAATAAGGGTACACGCCCTCACACACCCCGGGTCATGGACCTAAAGTGGTGCCCGGCCACCACCCCTTCATGGCACTGAAGGGTGCCCGGCCTCACACCCGTTTCATGGTGCTGGAGAGGGGTGCCCTCACACCCGGGTCATGTGAAGGGTGCACGGCCCTCAAACCCAGTTCATGGCATTGAAGATGTGCCCGGCCGTCACACCCCGGTTCATGGCACTGAAGGGGTGCCGGCCCTCACACTCCAGGGTCATGGTGCTGGAGGTGCCCGGCCCTGGCACCCAGATGTCACTGAAGGGTGCCAGCCTGCACCACCAGGTCATGTCATTGAAGAGTGACTGGCCCTCACACCCGAGTTCATGGCACTGAAGGGGTGCCCAGCCCACACCACCCAGGGCATGGTGCTGGAGAGGGGTGTTCGGCCCTCACAACCCAGGTCATGTCACTGAAAAGGGTGCCCGGCCGTCACCCGAGTCATGTCACTGAATGAGTGTCCGGCCCTCACACCTCAGGACATGGTGCTGGAGGTGCCGGCCTTCACACCCCGGTTCATGTTGCTGATGGGGTACCCGGCCCTCACCCTGATTAATGGCACTGAAATCGAGCCAGGCCCTCACCCGATTCATGGCAGTGAAATCGAGCCAAGCCCCAACACCGGGTCATGGTAGCGGGGTGCCCGCCATTACACCCGGGTCATGGTGCTGAAGGGGTGCCCGGCCATTACACCCCGGGCCATGGGAAGGGGTGCCCGGCCCTCACACCCCGTTCATAACACTGTAGGGGTGCCCTGCACTCACACCCCGTTTCATGGCACTGAAGGGAGCCCGGCCTCACCCCCGGTTCATGCACTGATGGGCCCGGCCCTCACACCCCGAGTCATGTGTGCTGAGAGGTGCCCGCCCTCACACCCCGGTATGTGAAGGGGTGCCCGGCCCTCACAATCGGCCATGTGAAGGGGCCCACCCTCACACCCTGGTTCACAGCACTGTAGGGTGCCTGGCCTTCACACCCCGTTTCAGGGCACTGATAGGTGCCCGGCCATCACACCCCAGTTCATGGCACTGAAGGGGTGCCCGGCCCTTACACCCGTGTTCATGGCACTGAACGGGTGCCCGCCTCACACTCCGGGTCATGTGCTGAGTACCCGCCTCACCCGGGTCATGTCACTAAAGAGGTGCCTGACCCTCACTCCCCGGGTCATGTCACTGAAAGGGTGCCCGGCCATCACACCCCAGTTCATGGCACTGATAGAGCCCGCCCACCAGTGCTGAGGTGCCCGCCCTCACACCCGCCGTGAAGGTGCCCGGCCCTCACACCCAGTTCAAACTGTAGTTGCCCGCCCACACCCCGTTCATGGCACTGAAGATGCCCGGCCCTCAAACCCCGTATGCACTGAAGGTGCCCGCCCCAATCCGGGCCTCGTGCTGAGGGGATGCCGGGCCTTCACACCCCGGGTCATGTGAAGGGGTGCCCGGCCTCACAACCCGGTCTACAACACTGCAGGCACCGCCACCCCTGTTTCATGTCACGAAGGGTGCCCGCCCTGACACCCCGGGTCATGTCACTGAAGGAGGACCCCATCACACCCCGGTTCATGGCACTGATGGGGTGCCCGCCCTCACACCCCGGGTCATGTGAAGGGTGCCGCCTCACACCCCGGTCATGGAAGGGGTACCCGGCCCTCACACTCCGGTTCACAGCACTGTAGGGGTGCCCGGCCTCACACCCCGTTTCAGGGCACTGAAAGGTTGCCCGGCCCCACCCCAGTCATGGTGCTAAAGGTACCGCCCACCCCGGTATGTATAAAACGCCCTCACACCCCTGTTCACAGCACTATAGGGTGCCCGCCTTCACACCCCGCTTCATGGCACTGAAAGGGTGCCCGGCCTCACACCCCGGTTCATGGCACTGAAGGGGTGCCCGCCCTCACACCCCTGTTCATGGCACTGATGGGGTGCCAGTCCTCACACTCCGGGTCATGGTGCTGGAGGGATCCCCGCCCTCACACCCCGGATGTCACGGTGCCTGGCCCTCACACCCCTTGTCATGTCAATAGGTACACGGCTCACACCCCGGGTCGGACCAAGTGCCCGGCCCTCACACCCCGGTTCACAGCACTGTAGTGCCCGGCCCCCACACCGGTCATGGTGCTGGAGGGGTGCCCGCCCTCACACCCCGGTTCACAGCACTGTAGGGGTGCCGGGCCTTCACACCCTGTTTCATGGCACTGAAAGGGTGCCCGCCCTCACACCCCGTTCATGGCATTGAAGATGTGCCTGTCCGCCACACCCCGGTTCATGGCACTGAAGGGTGCCCCGCCCTCACACCCGGGTCATGGTGCTGGAGGGGTGCCCGGCCCCGCACCCCGGTCATGTCACTAAAGAGGTGCCCGGCCCTGACACCCCGGGTCATGTCATTAGCTGAGCCCTCACACCCGGGTTCCATGGCACTGAAGGGGTGCCTGGCCCACACACCCCGGCATGGGGCTGGAGGGGTGCCCGGCCCTCACACCCTTATTCATGGCACTGAAATCGAGCCAGGCCCTCCACACCCCGGATTCATGGCACTGAATCGAGCCAAGCCCCAACACCCCAGTCATGGTGCTGTAGGGGTGCCCGCCCTCACACGCCGATTCATGGCACTGAAATCGAGTTAGGGCCTCAAACCACGCTGGGTCATGTGAAGGGGTGCCCGGCCTCACACCCCGGTTCGCAGCACTGTAGGGGTGCCCGGCCCTCACACCCTGTTTCATGGCACAAAAGGGTGCCCGGCCCTCACACCCAAGTTCATGTCACTGAATTGTGTCCGCCCTCACACCACGGGCCATGGTGCTCGAGGGGTGCCTGGCCCTCACACCCCGGTCATGGGACGGGGTGCCCGGCCCTCACACCCCGGTTCATAACACTGTAGGGGTGCCCTGCACTCACACCCCGTTTCATGGCACTGAAGGGGAACCCGCCTCACTCCCCGGTTCATGGCACTGATGGGGTGCCCGGGCCTCACACCCCGGAGTCATGGTGCTGAAGGGGTGCCCGCCCTCACACCCGAGGTCATGTGAAGGGGTGCCCGGCCCTCACACCCCGGGTCAGTGAAGGGGTGCCCAGCCCTCACACCCTGGTTCACAGCACTGTAGTGCCCGGCCTTCACACCCCGTTTCATGTCACGAAAGGGTGCCCGGCCCTGACACCCAGGGTCATGTCACTGAAGGAGTGACCGGCCCTCACACCCAGGTTCATGGCACTGAAGGGTGCCTGGCCCTCACACCCCGGGCATGGGGCTGAGGGGTGCCCGGCCCTCACACCCTTATTCATGGCACTGAAATCGAGCCAGGCCCTCACACCCTGATTCATGGCACTGAAATCGAGCCAAGCCCCAACACCCCAGGTCATGGTGCTGTAGGGTGCCCGGCCTCACACGCCGATTCATGGCACTAAACGAGTTAGCCCTCAAACCACGCGTCATGTGAAGGGGTGCCTGCCTCACACCCAGGTTCGAGCACTGGTGGGGTGCCCGGCCTCACACCCTGTTTCATGGCACTGAAGGTGCCTCGGCCCTCACACCCCGGCTCATGACACTGAAGGGGTGCGCGGCCCTCACCCCGGGTCATGACACTGAAGGGTGCGCGGCCCCTCACCCCCGGGTCATGCTGAGGGGTGCCTCCGGCCTCACACCCCGGTCAGGGCACTGAAGTGGTGCCCGCCGTCACACCCCGGGTGTATGTCACTGAATGGGTGTCCGCCTCACACCCCGGGCCAGAATGCTGGAGGGGTGCCCGCCCTCGCACTCCCGGTCATGTCAATAGTGCCCGGCCCTCACACCCCGGGTCATGTTACTGAAGGAGTGACCGGCCCTCACACCCAGGTTCATGGCACTGAAGGTGCCCGGCCCTCACACCCGCGCATGGTGCTGAGGGGTGCCCGGCCCTCACACCCCGGGTCATGTCACTGAAGGGTGCCCGGCCCCTCAGACCACGATTCATGGCACTTAAATCGGAGCCAGGCCCCTACACCCCGATTCATGGCACTGAAATCGAGCCAAGCCCCAACACCCCGGGTCATGGTGCTGAATGGGTGCCCGCCCTCACACCCCATTCATGAGCACTGTAGGGGTGCCCGGCCTTCACACCCTGTTTCATGGCACTGAAAGTGTGCCCGCCCTCACACCCCGGGACATGTCACTGAAAGGTGCCCGGCCCTCACACCCCGGGTCATGTCACTGAAGGGATGCCCAGCCCTCACACCCCGGGTCAAGCACTGAAGGGGAGCCCGGCCGTCACACCCCAGTCATTTCACTGAATTGGTGTCCGGCCTCACACCCCGGGCCATGGTGCTGGAGGTGCCCGCCCTCACACCCTGGGTCAGGGAACTTAAGGGGTGCCTGGCCCTACACCGTCATGGGTGCCCGGCCCCGACACCCCGGGTCATGTGAAAGGGTGCCCGCCTCACACCCTGGTTCAAACCACGGTGCGGTGCCCGGCACTCACCCCGTTTCGCAATGCTTGAAGGGGTGCCCGCCCTCACACCCCGGTCAGAAGGGGTGCCTGGCCCTCACACCCCGGGTCATGTCACTGAAGGGGTGCCCGGCCCTCACACCGTTCATGGCACTGATGGGGTGCCCGCCCTCACCCCCGAGTCATGGTGCTGAAGGGGTGCCCGCCCTCACCCCGGGTCATTTCACTGAAAGGGTGCCCGGCCTCACCCCGGTCAAGGCACTGAAGCGTGCCTGGCCCTCACCCCCCGGTTCATACTGATGGGGTGCCCGCCCTCACACCCCGAGTCATGTTGCTGAAGGGGTGCCCGCCTCACCCGGCCGCGTAGTAGTGCCCGGCCCTCACCCTGCTTCTCGCACTGAAAGGGTGCCTGCCCTCACACCCCGGTTCATGGCACTGAAGGGGTGCCCGGCCCTCACACCCCTGTTCATGGCACTGAAGGGGTGCCCGGCCCTCACACCGGGTCATGGTGCTGGAGGGATCCCCGGCCTCACACCGGACATGTCACTAAAGGGTGCCTGGCCCTCACACCCCTGGTCATGTCAATAAGGGCACACGGCCCTCACACCCCGGGTCATGGGACTGAGTGGGTGCCCGGCCTCACACCCCGCTTCATGGCACTGAAGGGGTTCCCGGCCCTCACCCCGGTTCACAACACTGTAGGGGTGCCCGGCCACACCTGGGTCACAGCTGAGGTGCCCGGCCCTGACACCCCGGGTCATGTATCTAGAAGCCTGCCCTCACACCCCTGGGTCATGTGAAGGGCACGGCCCTCACACCCGGTTCACAGCACTGTAGGGGTGCCGGCCTTCACACCCTGCTTCAGGGCAATGGTGAGCCCGGCCCTCACACCCCGAGTCATGGTGCTGAAGGGGTGCCCGGCCTCACACCCCTGGGTCATGTGAAGGGTGCACGGCCTCACACTGCTGGAGGGGTGCTCGGCCCTCACACCCCCGCAGGTCATGTCACTGAAAGGGTGCTCCGGCCGCTCCCGGTCATGTCACTGAATGAGTGTCCGCCTCACACCCCCGGACATGCTGGTGCTGGAGGGTGCCCGCCTCAGCACCTCGGGTCATGGTGCTGATGGGGTACCCAGCCCTTACACCCTGATTCATGGCACTGAAATCGAGCTACAGGCCCTCACACCCGGATTCATGGCAGTGAACAGCCAAGCCCCAACACCCCGGGTCATGGTGCTGAAGGGGTGCCCGGCCCTCACACGCCGCATTCATGGCACTGAAATCGAGCCAGGCCCTCAAACCCCGCGTCATGTGAAGGGGTGCCCGGCCCTCACACCCCGGTTCGCAGCACTGTAGGGGTGCCCGGCCCCCACACCCCTGTTTCATGGTTACTCCGTGCGGGTGCCTGGCCCTCACACCCCAAGTTCATGCTACTGAATTGTGTCCGCCCTCACACCACGGGCCATGGTGCTGGAGGTACCCGGCCCCTCACACACCCCGGGTCATGGGAAGGGGTGCCTGGCCCTGAATCGGCTGCTTGTCCACCAACTGTAGTCCGTTCACATTATTATTTATATTTGGGTTTTAAGTATCGAAACCCAAACGGTAGTTCCTTTTGTTTTATTATGTGCTGTATATATAATCTCTGAGTGTATATCAACTGGTAAATTCCCCACTGTCTAGGAGTGAATGAGAAAGGGACGCAAGCTTATGTATGATAAAACGTTTGGTCGTCCTTTTCGATATGAGTTGAGGTGAGCTACTGAAGCTTAGGGCATCGCAGTGCGGCTACAGAAATGCTGAGCTATGGGTCCCGCCCTCTTGGGTAAGTTGCTCCGCCTACGTGTCAATCTCATGTCTTACTCATAGACAGTGGAAAGTTACAGGGTGGTGAATCTGAATATAATATCAGATGTATTGACCCATTTATATAATAATACATTCTGTTGATGAGACAGGGGCCTCACACAGCCCCTCACACCCCGGTTCATAACACTGTAGGTGTTCTGCACTCACACCCCCGTTTCATGGCACTGAAGGGGAGCCCGGCCCTCACTCCCCGAGTCATGGTGCTGGAGGGGCCCGGCCCTCACACCCCAGGCTGGGGTCATGCAAGGGGTGCCTGGTTCCTCACACCCCGGGTCATGCGTGAAGGGGTGCCCGCCCTCACACCCCGGGTCATGTGATGGGGTGAACGGCCTCACACCCTGGTTCATTAGCATCGTAGGGGTGCCCGGCCTTCACACCCCCGTTTCATGTCACGAAAAGTGCCCGGCCCTGACACCCAGGGTCATGTCACTGAAGGGAGTGACCGGCCCGCACACCCAGGTTCATGGCACTGAAGGGGTGCCCGGCCCTCACCCCGAGTCATGGTGCTGGAGGGGTGCCCGGCCCTCACACCCCAGGTCATGTGAAGTGCGCCCGGCCCTCACACCCCGGGTCATGTGAAGTGCCCGGCCCTCACACCCTGTTCACACTGTAGGGGTGCCCGGCTCACACCCCGTTTCATGTCACGAAGGGGTGCCCGGGCCTGACACCCAGGGTCATGTCACTGAAGGAGTGACCGGCCCTCACACCCAGGTTCATGGCACTGAAGGGGTACTCCGGCCCTCACACCCCGGGGCATGGTGCTGAGGGGTGCCCGGCCCCTCACACCCCTGATTCATGGCACCGAAATCGGTTTTCAGGCCCTCACACCTCGATCCACATGGCACTGAAATCGAGCCAAGCCCCAACACCCCAGGTCATGGTGCTGTAGTGCCCGGCCCCTCACGCCGATTCATGGCACTGAAATCGAGTTAGGCCCCTCAAACCATGCGCGTCATGTGAAGGTGCCCGGCCCTCACACCCCGGTTCGGGGCACTGGTGGGGGTGCCCGGCTCTCCCACCCTGTTTCATGGCACTGAGAGGGTGCCCGCCCTCACACCCCGGCTCATGACACTGAAGGGGTGCAGCGGCCCTCACACCCCGGTTCATGGTGCTGGAGGGGTGCCCGGCCCTCACACCCGGGGTCAGGCACTGAAGTGGTGTTTTGGCCGTCATACCCCGGGTAATGTCACTGAATGGGTGTCCGGCCCCTCACACCCCGGCCATGGTGCTGGAGGTGCCCGGCCCTCACACTCCGGTTCATATGGTGCTGGAGGGGTGCCCGGCCTCGCACCCCGGGTCATGTCACTAAAGGAATGCCCGGCCCTCACACCCCGGGTCATGTTACTGAAGGAGTGACCGGCCCTCACACCCAGGTTCATGGCACTGAAGGGGTGCCCGGCCCTCACACCCCGGCGCATGGTGTTGAGGGGTGCCCGGCCCTCACACCCCGGGACATGTCACTGAAAGGGTGCCCGGCCCTCACACCCCGGTCATGTCATTGAAGGGATGCCCAGCCCTCACACCCCTGGTCATCATTACTGAAGGGAGCCCGGCCGTCACACCCCGAGTCATTTCACTGAATATCTGGTGTCCGGCCTCACACCCCGGCCATGGTGCGCTGAGGTGCCCGGCCTCACACCTCTGGGTCAGGGAACTTAAGGGGTGCCCGGCCCTTACACCCCGGGTCATGTGAAGGGGTGCCCGGCCCCTGACACCCCGGGTCATGAAAGGGTGCCCGGCCTCACACCCTGGTTCAAACCACGGTATGGGTGCTCCGGCACCTCACCCCGTTTCATGGTGCTGAAGGGGTGCCTCCCGGCCCTCACACCCCGGGTCAGTGAAGCGCCCTGCCCTCACTCACCTGGAAAGAGTGTGTGAAGGGGTGCCTGGCCCTCACACCCCGGGTCATGTCACTGAAGGGGTGCCCGGCCTCACACCGGTGTCTGCCCATAGCACCATGGGGTGCTCCCGGCCCCCACACCCCGAGTCATGGTGCTGGAAGGGGTGCCCGGCCCTCACACCCGGGGTCATTTCACTGAAAGTGTGCCTGGGCCTCACACCCCGGGTCAAGGCACTGGAAGGGAGCCCGGCCCTCACTCCCCGGTTCATGGTGACTGATGGGGTGCTCCAGCCCTCACCCCGAGTCATGCTGCTGAAGGGGTGCCTGGCCCCTCACACCCCGGGTCATGTGAAGGGGTGCCTGGCCCTCACACCCCGGGTCATGAAGGGGTACCTGGCCCTCACACTCCGGTTCACAGCACTGTAGGGGTGCCTGGCCTTCACACCCCGTTTCAGGCACTCGAAAGGGTGCCCGGCCCTCACACCCCGAAAGTCATGGTGCTGAAGGGGTGCCCGGCCTCACACCCCGGGTCATGTGAAGGTGCCCTGCCCTCACACCCCGGGTTAACTGCACTATAGGGGTGCCTGGCCTTCACACCCTGCTTCATATAGCACTGAAAGGGTGCCTGGCCCTCACACCCCGTTTCATAGCACTGAAGGGTGCCCGGCCCTCACACGCCTGTTCATGGCACTGAAGGGGCACCCGGCCTCACACTCCGGGACATGTCACTAAAGGGGTGGCCCGGCCCTCACACCCCGGTTCATAACACTGTAGGGGTGCCCTGCACTCACATCCCGAGTCATGGTGCTGAAGGGGTGCCCGGCCCTCACACCCCAGGTCATGTGAAGGGGTGCCCGGCCCTCACACCCCGGGTCATGTGAAGGGGTGCCCGGCCTCACACCCTGGTTCACAGCACTGTAGGGGTGCCCGGCCTTCACACCCCGCTTCAGGGCACTGAAAAGCCCAGCCATCACACCCCGGTTCATGGCAGGCACTGAAGGTGCCCGGCCCTTACACCCGTGTTCATGGCACTGAAGGGGTGCCCGGCCCTCACACCCCGTTTGATGTCACGAAAGGTGCCCGGCCCTGACACCCCGGGTCATGTCACTGAAGGAGTGACCGGCCCTCACACCTGTTCATGGCACTGAAGGTGCCCGGCTCACACCCCGGGTCATGTGAAGGGGTGCCCGGCCCTCACAACCCGGTTCACAACACTGTAGGGGTGCCGGGCATTCACACCCCTGCTTCATGTCACGAAAGGGTTGGGGTTCTGGCCCCTGACACCCCGGGTCATGTCATTGAAGGAGGACTGGCCCTCATACCCAGGTTCATGGCACTGAAGGGGTGCCCGCCCTCACCCCGGGCATGGTGCTGGAGGGGTGCCCAGCCTCACCCTGATTCATGGCACTGAAATGAGCCAGGCCTCACACCCTGATTCATGGTGCACTGAAATCGAGCCGCCTCCCAATACCCCAGGTCATGGTGCTGTAGGGGTGCCCGGCCGCCACACGCCGATTCATGGCACTAAAATCGAGTTAGGGCCCTCAAACCCCGCGTCATGTAAAGGGGTGCCCAGCCCCCACACCCCGGTTCGCAGCACTGGTGGGTGCCCGGCCTCACACCCTGTTTCATGGCACTGAAAGGGTGCTCCGCCTTTACACCCCGGCTCACACACTGAAGGGGTGCGCGCGTCCGGCCACCCCGGGTCATGGTGCTGGAGGGGTGCCCGGCCCTCACACCCCGGGTCATATCACTGGAAGTGGTGCCCGGCCGTCA